>NW_022589764.1:234991-281399 GCF_004348235.1 Phoca vitulina
CCACCCCATCCCTCCCACCCCCACCACTCTAGCAACCTCAGTTTGTTCCTGAGATTAAGAATTCCTCATATCAGTGAGGTCATATGATACATGTCTTTCTCTGTTTGACTTATTTCGCTCAGCATAATACCCTCCAGTTCCATCCACGTCGTTGCAAATGGCAAGATCTCATTCCTTTTGATGGCTGCATAATATTCCATTGTATATATATACCACCTCTTCTTTATCCATTCATCTGTTGATGGACATCTTGGCTCTTTCCACAGTTTGGCTATTGTGGACATTGCTGCTATAAACATCGGGGTGCACGTAGCCTTTCGGGTCCCTACTGGTTTTTATTGTTTTCTTTGTCCTTGTTCTGAGTGTTTTTTTTTTTCTCATCTGTATTTTTTATCTATTTGCTCAGAATGTAAGGACTCTTTTGCTGTTCTTTTAGTTGTTACCCTAAAGTTTACAGCATGACTCACCACAGCCTAATATAAATTGTTAACTTCTATTGTGTTCCCAGTCAGGATCCTTCTTAATCTATGGTATCTATCCATTGATTTGTGTCCAGAATCTGCTACTGTGTCTCTGCTTTCAAAAAACAAAACAAACAAAAAAATTAAGGCATAAAGCTTGATGTTTGTGTTTACTTATTTAATTGTAATTGATTCCATATCTTGTTTTTGTTTATTTTTATTATAAATATGGTACATACCCATTATAAAAGTAATCAAACAGAATTCCCCCTTTATTCTCTATACTTCCTTTTCTTCCCCTTCTTTCCATCATATTGAACTACCATTAACAACTTGCTGTATATCCATCAGAGGTTTTTTTCAGGATAAAAATCTATATATGTGATATTTGTGCATCTGTAAATTTATTAACATACGCATACATATGCATATGCATATATATATATATACAGTACCCACATTTATTTATGCAATTTAGTTTTTCACTGTATGTAGCTTTGAATCTCTGTGTTGGGGGCAGGGCTGTTTGTGTGGTTGTCCTTTTTATGATCTCATTGTTTTTTAAAGATAGATATAGCTGCAACTTTATGCTAAGAAAAAGAGATTAGAATAAAGGTTATCTAAGTCTGTGTACATAGTAGATGCTTAATAAATGCTGAATTGAACAAAACAAAAATCTGCATAATACTACAGAGTAGAAATCTATTTAGATTTTTCCCTTTATTTAGATATTGTGCTATTAATGATACTGAAGCTATTTCCTTTTTTAAGAACTAGCAACCATTACTGTGATATTCATGCACTGCTCCTGCATCCTTGTGCAAGGAGATCTGTAGGCTAAACTTCCTGCCATGGCATAATTTGGAGCATTAGGGAATCCATATAACATTTCTCCAAATGTGAAATTGCCCTCCAAAAAGTTCAACTAGAAGTTTTACTATGGAAACGAGTAGTCAGAAATGGACCAATGTATATGTATAAATTTAGAATAGCATAGAAATAGGCATGAGGAAAGAGTGGGAAAAATATCAATTATTTAGTTTGTTGGTGTCAAGTTGCTGGACTGGGGGAAGTCTTTGGTAAGTGCTACCAAATCTAGAAATTAACCACGAAAAAAAATTGATAAATTTGGTCATGTAAAATAAATAATTTTATATTTAAAAATATATAAACCAGACAAAAAAAGACAAGAAAGCAACACATTGCGAAAAGCACTGTAACAAATATGACCAAGGACTGATTTCTTTAGTATCCAAAGAGATATTTTAGGTCGCTGAGGGAAAAGTCAAGCAAAAACAGCTCAAGGCACAATAGACAAATCATAACTGCTTTCCATTTTATGAGTTTTTACAATGTGCTAAAAACAGAAGGTGCTAGCTACCTTAAATGCAAGTTCTTATTTAATTCTGGCAGAACTCTGTGATAGAGGTACTATTATTATTCACATTTTGCAGAGCAGAAATGTTGGTGCAGAATGATTAAATCACTTTCCTGTAGCTTATTAGAGATGGAACCCGAACTCAATCCAATGTCAGTATGCTTAAAATTCCGTTTTCTTAAGCACTTTCCCAAATAGTGACACCTCACAAAGAAATAAACTAGAAATCACTTGAGAAACAAACTAAAATGATGAGCATGCATATTAAAAGGTGTTTAAATTTGCTTATAATTTTAAAAAGAAATTAAAAACACACGTACCTCTCTATGGGCAAAGATTAAAAACATTGATTACAGTCTATTATAAGAGGGTGAGGTGACTGGGTTTTTCTTAGACTCTTCATGGAATTGTGGTTATTTACAAAATAAAACAAAAATCTCTCTCAGCCTCAATTTGCTCATGTGTAAAATGGGGATAATCTTTACTCAGAAGAATTATGGTGACCATCACAATAATGATATGAAAAATATTAGCACAATGGCATATGTTAAGTGCCTAGCAGCTGATATAGGTTAGTCCCCCCACATCCCCCACTATCTCCCTGCACACATATGCATTAAAAAAAAAACCACACACACACACACAAAAAAAAACAAAGACTGAGAGACAAATCTTTTACCTCTTTGTGTTCCTAGCCACAAAGTCAAGGGTCAATAGACAACCAAGTAAATGAAGCTAAAGACTGGGAAGAAGAAGGACCCTAGGCTCTCATGGGTTCTCTGCAGGACATGGGATTTACAGATCATTTTCTAGGACCATGCAAAGATTTCCACTATTTGTTCAATTCTACATCCCATGTTCCAGATCTCCATTTGCACACAAGTCAAAGGAGGCAGTGGATATGCTGAAAGGAGCCAGGGGCCCCGTGAACATAACATGTGGTCACATAACCTGTGTTATCTATGGGTTGGTGGCCTAATGGTTTAGAGTCAAATGCCACCAGCCCGTTTCGGGGCACTCAACCTTCTAGAGTCAATGAGTCCGAAAATTCTAAAAAGAAGTTATTCGAAAACACAGAAGTTGGGGTGCCTTGGTGGCTCAGTCAGTTAAGTGTTGGACTCTTGATTTTGGCTCAGGTCATGATCACAGGGTCCTGAGATGGAGCCCCATGTGGGGCTCTGCACTGAGCGTGGAGCCTGCTTGAGATTCTCTCTCTCCCTCTTCCTCTGCCCTTCCACCCTCCCCCCACCTTGTGCACTCTCTCTCTCAAAAAGAAAAAAAGAGAAAACAAAAAAAGCACCAGAGCACCTTAACAGTATACTCCCTTTTCTAAATATTTACTGGCAACCATGTCTTCATGGAGAGAATTGTTGACTTTGAAGTGACATCACTAACCTTTTGTTTTGAAGATCTCCATGCATGAAGCCATCCTGACCACACTGTGGTCTTTCATCGCTTATGGGAGCCAGAGTCTTCCCTTAAAGACTGTTGGTTCCAGGAAGGCAAAGTCACCAGGACTCTGACAAGCTGGCTGGCAGTTGGTCTTGGGACCTGCTCCTCAGGACCTCAGTGATGTTTGTGCCTTCCCCAGCTTGGCAGAACTTTCTCTCCAGGTTGTTAAAGGGACTTCTCCAGTAGACCTTTTTCATTTGTGTAACTAAGAAATAAACGTGGCAAGATGAACTGGTAGGTGCTGTAGAGCGTCAGAGAGAATGATAGTGATGTGCTTTGTCTGCAGCACGTTTAACTGGACGGTCCCGTTCCTCTCGTTCCTGGCCTGTTTGATCCTGGCAGTGACCACCATCGTTTTGTATTTTATTCCACTCCGGTACATCATTTTAATCTGGGGTAAGTCTGGCATGGTCCTTCTGCGAGTGGTCAATTTTAGGTAAGAACCAATGACTCATTTGTCAAGTGCGACCATCAACTTTAAATATGCTCTTGTTGGCAATTAAACATGAGATTAAGGAAGGTATTTTGGGAACAAAACTTGCAGGACCTCCCTGAAAAGGCCAGTTGCCTGAACGATCAGCATAGATATTTATAGCCTCTTGCATAATTGCAATCAAATAAAAATGTGATTGTGCATGAGATTTCCCTTTGGGCTTTCGTAGCCATAAATACTCTTGGATAATATATTGCTGTGGCCCGGTAACTTTCAGGAAACACTGTTATTCAAACAGTGCGCAAACACCTGCATCTTGCCCTTTATATTATGTAAAAGTAGATCTGGCCCCTGCCACGGTGCTTCTGACACTTCATCTCTCCTGGAGGAAAAATAATCTAACCCCATACTTAAATCCAGAAGCGGTAGAGAGGAAGGGAGGTGGTTACTCCCTAACCAGTGCCTGAAAGAAGAGGAAGCTATAATTTAGCAGGGTAAATGGTGTGCCTATATAAAGTTTAGCTGCTTTAAAAAAAAGTAGAAACAAAAATCACAAACTCGAAATAAACTGCATGACTTGATTTACTACTCAAGCCAGCAGTTGGACAAAAGACAAGCAGCTTTGTGAATATTTGTGTCTGTTGCTGGGTGGGCTCTGGGTTGATAGAAGGAGCGTGCACTGCAGTAAATTAATTGCTGGAGAAGTAATCAACTCTTTTCCCTAAGAGTCTGCCAGTCATAGTTTTCCATTCCTTGGCTCCTATGAATACTGCTGAGTTCTCAACCATAGATACTCCCTTCTAGGGATCCTTGGATGTTAAGGTGTTCAGAGAAGTTACCACCTACAAGTGACTGCATTAAGATGCATTCATGTTTAAGCAAAAGCTGAGAGCTTGCAAATGTCAGCAGATACAAGCTACAACTTTTCTAAAACCATTAAATGTAGACCTTTTCAAAGAGAACCCACAGGAGTAGAATCCTGCTGACGAGGAAAGCCAAATGTTGACATTCTGAATTGGGAAAAGTCATTGAAAAAAACAGAATAACTTATAAAACTTCAGAAGTGGAATGATTTTGAGAGAGCATAAGCCACTGGTTCTCTGTTTTGTCCAGAAAGTGAAAATCCCATATAAAGAAGTATCTCTCTCTTATAGCAAGCCTGAGAAAAGAAAAAAGATATTCTAATTTCCCTCTTTACAGGTCTGTTTTGAGCCTTGATGACCCTCACTCTTGGCGAAAGTCTTCTATCCATACTTAGTTTTTGATTGTTTCTCTATTTTGCAACAATGCTAGCACATTGGTCCACAGACCCTTAGAAAGAGATCAAGAAGCTCTTCAGGGTCGGTTGATCAAGAAGAAACATTTTATAAAAGTATCTCCCTGGATACCTTAGGTACTAAATGTTATCTATATAGACTGAATAATCTCAGTCTTTCTTAATTGTTTTTCATTAAGAATTCATTTACAAATCCATTTATTGATCACATTTAAAAAACAGATCTTAAAACTGTTGTCTGACCCTAATCAGAAAATGATTCATTTGTTTCAGAGGTACAGATCTGTGATTCAACAGTCTTGCACAATTCACAGTACTCACCATAGCACATACCCTCCCCAATGTCTGTCATCCAGCCACCCCATCCCTCCCACCCCACCACTCCAGCAACCCTCAGTTTGTTTCCTGAGATTAAGAATTCCTCATATCAGTGAAGTCATATGAATAATACAATATATGTTAAAAAAAAAAAAAGGAAGAAGAAGATAGCAGGAAGGGAAGAATGAAGGGGAAATCGGAGGGGGAGACGAACCATGAGAGATGATGGACTCTGAAAAACAAACTGAGGGTTCCAGAGAGGAGGGGGTTGGGAGGATGGGTTAGCCTGGTGATGGGTATTAAAGAGGGCACGTTCTGCATGGAGCACTGGGTGTTATAAACAATGAATCATGGAACACTACATCAAAAACTAATGATATAATGTATGGTGATTAACATGACAATAAAAATTTTTAAAAAAATGATTCAAAATTACTATAATCAGTTGGCCAATATTTTGTTCATTTTTAAGCTGGTGTAAGTTGAATGCATGGTCAGCTTGTCAAACACTGTTTCTCAGGATCTCATCATTTTGGTACATACTTGACTTTTCTGCATCTTTCCCTCGACAAAGAAGATTATACTATATTTCCTCCTTTGATCATCAGTTTTGGAAGTCCAATCCCTCTTTCTGTTTATCCCAAATTGCTTTGACTTTTGATCTTATCCTCCAAGATCTTGGCAGCTTTCAAACACCAACTTTTTGCATCTCATTAATGAGATATTGCTCTATTTATCGTTCAGCTTATGGATGAAATTATTAAATAGCATGGAGTTTATTATGTTCTCCTAAGCTGACAGTAACCCTTTGAGCTTTGTCTTCTGTGTCTGGTTCATTAGTTTTATGTTCTGGACAAGGGCTTATAGTTTATTGATGAGCTCACCATATATAATGTAGTCAAAAGCTTTGACAATCAACACATGATCTATTGCCTCATTGAGTAAAACCTGCCATGCCGTCCTGGAATATACTCAGCAATTTCTATTAGGACTTCTTTTCCAAGACAAATTAGTTATTAGTTTAAAGCTTCATGGACCCAGGACATTCCTTTGCACATCTCTTATATTGTATCCTTGTCAGAGACTTTCTCATGTAGAAGATGACTTCGTATGTCTTCCATTTCTAGTGTTCCTTTTAACTTTACTAAGGATCAGAAGATTGTTTCTTATTCTGAGTTACTCATTTTCATTGAGTCCTAAAAGTGGTGAGTTAAGATCCCTTTTTTTTGTCCACTCTTTTTAACCCTTTGGAACAAAATTACTTAACTGTATATTCTGTATTTCCATATTCTGTACACCCAAATAATATTTTTGTAGAAATACTTATTAAGTACCAGGATTATTTAACATAAACCTCTGAAAAGCAGCCTAATTTCATAATGGCCATAAGGAATATTCCTTGACTCACCAACTTCATTGTCAGGTTTTGAAAGGTGACACATTTTTCTTTCTTTTTTAACCTATAATTTTAGAGAAGCTATATATAGGTAGTAGATCTTTAACAAGTACTTGACAAATATTTAATATGTCTGCAAATTTCATACCTGTGATCTACAGGGATGGCATTTCTTTTGAGCCCAACACCCACCTCTCTTGTGTGGGAGTGTAGATTTTGAAAATGATGTGAGAGGTGGCTTAAGAGGGATATTTGACATTTTCTGAAGGAAACCGTATCTACTGAATTTTGAGCACCTATTTGATGTATTTCTAGAAGGCAAGGCACTTCTTAGGATTAGATCCCATGTGGGTTTTCTGCCCCTTTTGAGAGGTTTCCCATATTCCTTTCATTCTGTTCTCCAGCATAGATGGTTCAGTTCTGATCTGGGATACTTCTGTTGTTCCAAGGTAGATAGAACTCACCAAGCTAGATTATGAACTTCTTGAAAAGAAGACCCATGACTTATTTAACTTTGTATCTCCATTTGATAGCACAGTGTCTTTTATGTGGCAAGCACTTAACTGTTTGATACATGAGCAAGCAAGGACCCTCTGCCCCATCTCAACACTCTCGTCAATGTACTGAGGTCAGGGCTACATGCTAGGCACTCATACAAGTATCTGAAAAATAGTGTTATAATTCTGTTTCAAGTGTTTATTCACCTGTGGCCATATGTGCAAAGCAGTCATGCAGTTTTTCCAACTTTCTCCAAGAGATTTTTTTTTTTTTTTTTTTAAACTGGATTGCTCATTCTATTCCACTGATCAGTTTAATCTGTGATCTGGGACCGTTAAATGACAGTGTCTTTGCCAAATGTTATCCCTTGGTATTTGGATCCCACTTCTTTGGGTGTGCTAAAAAATTAAAATTCAGAGCAGATAGACCCTCTGCCTATCTGCATTTAGGTTAAAAATATTGAAAGGCGTGTCTGTCACGCTGATAAAGGTACAACTTCCAAATTTGGGTGTGTACTCACATGCCTTATAGTATAGGGATTCTTCTCTCACCCCTTTGTTTTTTGGCTTATTGACATCTCGAGTAATGATGGTAGCCCTCCCTCATTGTTATGGAGCTCCAAATTACAGAATCCTCATGCTTACGTTGTCCATGTGATTCTCCCATCAACCTAGGACACTCTATAGCTCAGGTCTTTATTATTCAGATTTTAATGTAGGAAATATGAGGCACAGGAAGGTCCAGTGGTTTGCCTAAACCCACACAGCGGATGCCTGGTGATGCCAGAGCTGGTGCCCAGCTATTCCTGTTCCATAGCCCTTGTTCCTTGACCCATTGCCCCTTACTGAGGACCCAGGAGTACATGAGCCCCTGTGGACACTTGGTCTCACACAGTAGATAATATTGTAGAATTGCTGACATTTGACAACATAAAAAAAAAAGTAAGGTGTGCTTTTGAAGCATGCAATTGGAGTGCCTTATAATTTTGATTCTCACTAAGTTTTTCAAACAGACAATCTCAGTGCATTGTGGGCCACTTCTGCCCTTATTGGTGTATTTGAGCTACTGTGCAGGTTTATAATCTTCTCAGTGACTAAGAATGCAGTGTTTTGATCGGCTGTGAGATTATCCCTGCCTTGCTGTTCATTGTAAAGACTCCAGATGCGCACACTGTATATAATTAACAATAGAAGATATATCTTTTCTCAATAAGTCTTTGTCTCCCTTCATCATTTTGCCTTGTCTGTTTTCTTTTGCCAAAAAGCCCATGCTACAATTAAATGTCTTTAGAATAACACAGTGAGAGTATTTTAGTTTAAAGGAACGCTGGGGGAAATTTTAGCTAGAAACATGAAGCTTGCTGTGGGGGGTAGAGAGAAGAAAGGCAGAGTGCAGCTTTGACTTGAGAGAAAAAGGATCATTTGTAAGGAGCCTTCCCCAGCCCAACCACCGGGCCACCATTTTACTCATGAACAATGGCCAGCTCCCATTTGCAAAGCAGATGTAAATCTGACCCTCTAAGGAAATGACTGGAGGTTGGCATGTATCAGGTATAATGTCACTCAGAAAGTTCCACCCTTAGATGAAAGCAAAATAATATTTAATGAAGAAAAACAGCAAAGCTTTTATGGGCTGGGGACCGTCAAACAGTTAACTGTTACCTTGACTTTGAGGGAAGAGTCAGTCAGGGTTCATCTAAGGTGAGAATTCATTCAGCATCACTGGGATCAACCAGGGCTTCAGGTATGATCCTCGCTAAACAAGCACTCTGTGGCAGAACTTCAGAAGCCCACCACCTTACTCTTTCTGCTTGGAAAACTCAGCATGAGAAAGAGTTGACCTTTGGAGGAAAGACAACAGCTCCTGAGCTCTTAGCAGCAGCTGGGAGGAACAGAGGAGGAGACACAAAGGTGGCTGAGAGGTACATCTCTCTGGAGAGGAAACCACAGGTGGAGCTTGCCCGGGGCATGCCCGCACACCCAAAGTGCAGCCATCAAAGACACTTTAAGGGTTGAACCTCCTCTAATTACCACTGTCCCCATCCTAAATTAGCAGGGACTCCATTGACTAGACAAACCCACGCACCAGTGTCGCGGTCCATAAATTAAGTTAGCAGCCATAGTAAGATGATTTCCAATAATAACTTTTCACAGTTTCCTGCAGCATCAAAGTACAATCAACACGTCAAGTTCTGTTCTGCAGTGAGAGAAGAGAAACCTGTGAAAATGAGCTGGAGTAGGGGAGAGAGATTTCTGCAGTTTCTTTTTAACAACAAAAAAGCGACTCCCGCCCTTCACCTCCTACTGCTACATTTGGTCCAGAGCCCCCAAGCAGAGACTTGTTGGGGCTAATGAAGGCCTTTTCCCATCTGGGATGTTTGTTTTCCTAGCAGAGGAGGCTGTTAATCAGCGTAGTCCAAAAAAGCCAATGAGCTCCACGGTTTTAGTGTGTGTGTCTGCCGCCCTGCTGCTGGGATTGTAATGGGATTTTCACAGTTGAAGATGGCAGAACTCCTGTCCCACAGAATCACCCCCACCCCTCCTTCCTTCCAGAAAAGGCATTTGTGAGTGATTCCACATGACAGTGACGTGTGTGTGTGACTTGAGGTCTAGTAATTGTTTTACACTAATTTTTACTTGTGAATCTCCCCCTCCCCCAGTCAGGAGAGTTTTTAAAGATAGATAGATAGGCAGACAGATAGACAAAGAGATCTCCCTGTGTTTCTATTTTTCAGGCATAAATAAATTTACGAAGAAGCTTCGAAATCCCTATGCCATCGACAATAATGAGCTGCTAGACTTCCTCTCCAGGGTACCATCTGATGTTCAAAAGGTACGTAATGAACGATCACCACCAACGGGGACCCCAGCACTGAAGTCTGGCCATCCCCAGAGCCTGAAGAGCACAGGGCTGTTCTTGTGTAATTGAGATAATGCATCAGAAAATCCTTAAAGAGGCCTGGCTTGCAGGGAGGTGGCAGGAAAACCTTTGTCCAGAGCATGAGATGATTATGGAAAATTACCCCCAAAAAAGGGCTACTTAAGAAGGATCTGGAACTCACACTGTGTGGGTATGGTGTGATGGTGTTTGTCCATTTTTTGATCACTTGCCTCCCTGAGGAGGATAAGATGGGCTCAGTGAGTGGGAGAGTGGGAGATCCCAAGCTAGGGGAGGATTGCTTATTTTCCTCTTCTTCCAGACGGCAGGCATTTTAGGGGAAGTAGGGGACAAGAGGATTATTTTTTATTATTGCTTGCCCCAATTACGTCCTAGGCTTCCCTTCTATACCTTCCCCTCTGAAGACTTTAGGGATGCCGAGGGGAAAGCTCCTACCCACTCTCATACACACAGAGGCAGAGACGGTGTGAAATAATTGGAGATCGATCAGAAGTATTATTCACAGGTAATGGTCACTTAGTCCAGTGGCATCTGGTCTCTGTGGATGCATAGAGATTAAACCAGGCAACAATAAATAAATAAACCAGGCAAAAAAGTCCTGTAGAGTAGCCCGAGCCAGGCCCCTGCAGATCAGGCGGCTATAAATCCAGAGGAAGGAGGGGAGGCCTTGATATCTCTCAAGGAGAATAGAGATCATAGAAGGAGTAGATGGGGAGACCATGGTGTAAAATACCAACATGATGATCAAAGACACAACCCTTTATTATCTGAGAGAATCCAAATCAAGTATTGATTTTCATCCTTGGGCCGCTGTCACAGAAGCCGTTCATGGCAGCTCTTGGGCAATGGCAGTGACTCGGGCTGAAAAACCTACAGTTTCTTTCCCCTTCACTCTGAGTTCTAGAGATTGAAATAGACTTCATGATGCCATTTTTCTTTAATCTCCATTTTATGATATAATTAGCTATTACATGCATTCTATGAATATGAGGTTCCTCGTTAACATTTGCATTACATGATTATAAAATAGTAACCTGGCCCCTGTTTGTTTTGCATTGAAGATTGACAGGTATGTCATTCCCTGCTCCCCTAGGGGACCTTCACCAAACACTCTGAGGAAAGGGTGCTTTTTTGCATGTATCTGCTTTTGACGAAGTGTAGCTCAACATATGTGATGGGGCATGGTGTCCTTGGGGAGTTTGGCACAAATGTTAAAAACCAGTAAGCACATGTGGCCTGTAATACAATACTTTAAATGAAGCCATTCCACTGTCAGCCAATCAAAACCCACACACCAAATGAGACTGAGTTGCATCACTTGAGTTGCAATGTGAGTTTGTCCCTGCATCCTCAAAGAAAGGAAATCATCATCCAGCACACCCTACCACAAGGATTGTCTCTACATAGTCCAGGCACCAGCTCTCCGAGCAGCCATCCAGTTGGAGTGGACATGAATACAGAGGGACGCTACAAAAGAGCATTTGAGGAAGATGTACAGTATGCTAGTAAGATCCTCCATGTATCCCCAAGAGCACTTTCAAATAACACAATAGACAGTTATCCACTGGGGACTCCCCGAGTGCTCATATTTATCACAGATGTTTTAGCCATTACATTGTAAATGCAATTCATTTTTAAGAGAAATCTATTTAACTCTGTGGCCGGTATCAATTTCAACATTTTTTTTCCTCTCCCTGGCAACATAAATGTATTATATAATTTGCAGAGAATTCTTTCCCCAAGACTTTAGATAATTGTAAATGAATATTTCTTAGTAAGTTTTGCTGTATCATATACTAAGATAAACATTCCCAAGAGGCAGTTATTAAGCGTACTTGTGGTTGAAAACGGGCACACACAGAACTAAAATGATCTGGCAGTGCCAAGAGCAGGTAGAAACCCATGCATCTCATTAGAAAAATCTGCTTTTAATATTTTGGTCTCAAAAAATGATGCATGACTTCTCAAATCCTTCCTGCAATTAATCCCTCCATGTTCCTGTGTTTAGAAAATGATTCATTACCTTTGAACCTTCCTTCCTTTGCCTCGGTCTGTCCTTGGGGAGCCATTAACACACTGTGGTGAGCTAGGGTTACCTAACCACCGGCGGCCCGTCTGTTTGTTTTCACAGGTGCAGTATGCAGAATTGAAACTCTGCAGCAGCCAGAGCCCACTTCGGAAGAAGCGCAGCGCTCTCTAGGACCCACGCCAGCCTTGGGCACCAGCACCCGATTCCCTGTTGGGTTGATTAGACCAACACTCTCTGTTTCCGTGGTGGTACCCATGGTGTTATTCTGAAATGCGTGGAGCCCTCCCTGTACTCTCCCTGCTTCTCCACGTGCGCCAATGCACACCCATGTGCTCACATCCACAGCATGGGTGGCTAGTTGCTTAGCGGCTTGGCCCGTCAGAAGGAAACAATCTAGCGACCATGGAAGACTGAGGTCCCTTCTCAAATAGGTAAAGTAAGGTGGCCAGGGGTCTGAACAGCCTCCTCGAGAATGGCTGGGAGACCACCTGGATGCAAGTGTGACTCTGAACTTGTTTTCCTACCTCCAACAGATTCTCCTTAAGGTTCAGTTTTTTCCTCTCCCGTTTGCACACTCCTTTCAGATTATCGGGCATGTGAGTCCATTTCTTTCTCTGAGTTCACAAGTCTCTGGTAGCATCATCTCCCCAACGAGTGTCTCTCATAAGTAGATTTTTTAATAATTACCAGGATTAGCACAAGCCTTTGGGAGTCCTGCGCCATGATTACTGAAGACGTGTGTGGACAATGGCAGTCAGCTCCCCGGTGCTGGACGCCAGTGCGTATGGCAGTCCGTTGCAGGCAGTGGAAGCCCTGTAAAGGTCCAAAGGGACCATTCATCCAAAAAGTGAAGGTTACATGAGAGTATTTGGTTACCTTACAAACGCCATATCTTCTGACTGGACTTTGCTTATTTCCAAAATAAAATGTCAATATTAGAGCTTCAGAGAGGGGGATGAATGAATGAATTCTGAAAGTATTTAGGAAGACGGATAAAGGCTGAGGAGCAAGGGACTAATTTATGGCTGCTTTACCTGATTGTCATAACCACTGTATTTGCCCACATTTTTGACTCAGCCATCCAAATTGATCTTTTGTTCCTGAGCAAGATAAGCTACACATAATGCATATATATCTCAGAACCCCATTCCTCGAAAAGCACCACCCCAAGGTCATCTTAAAAAATAGCTGATTCCTTCAGACCCCACCATTTCATAGTACCCCCAAGTAAAAACCCCGATTTTATGCATATATAAAATACACGCAAATATCCTTCTGTTCAAATGATATTTAAGTTGTAAAGACTGTATTTTGTTGACACATACTCTGTGCAGTTTTATATATAACATATATATATATGTGTGTGTGTATTGTAAAGAAAAGTTGAGGTAAAAAGACCTGATTTAATAGTTTTTTTTTTTTTTTTTTTTCTCTCTGGGTTGTAATTTAATAATCTTCAAACAAAATGTTTATGAAAAATGCCAAAGATTCTAAACCTTATCATCCCGTGTCTGTTTTTCTTCATATTATATCTTCCTGGTTTTCTTTCTGGCTGAGCCAGATTTCTGCATGATTTGATTTGCTTCAAGTTAATGAAGCTGGCTGGAAAAGAGCCTTGCAGAAATTATAAAAGCTCCAGTAAATCTCTTAGTTGTACATACAATAGATATCCAAAAACCTCTTTTGTTAAACCAGTTACTCAATCTTCTGTGTAAACAATGCCTCATTGTCTCACTCCCAACTATCATGTAGTTTATCACAGTCTGTCATTTTGTAACGACCTAAGTCAGACATTTTTAAACAGACATGTGAGATCTGATCAGTCATTTGAATGAAAACTTTCAGCAGCAAAATAACCCCTTATTTATTTAAAAGTGGAACCGATACTTTATTGTTGTTCCTTTGCTATACAATTTCAAAATGAAATAATTTGTCCAACAAGAAGGCATCATTAGTTAGACTTATTCCCTCTGCAGCCCAATGGGAATTCTGAGCATTAAGTTTAGGACACAGACAGCAGCTGGGCTACCAAGAGCAGGACTGAATCAACCTTTAATAAACTGTAAGTGGAAAACAATTGTTAATTGATTAAGTAGACTTTGAACGTTAAAAATGTTCGTTGTAAGGGAAATGTGAAGATTTATACAAGTAATCAAACTCATACGAGATTCCAGAATGCTCTTTAGATAAAATTTATGGATTATGGATTCAGTATGATAATTAAAGATAATTTAGTAGGAATGTTGAAGTTTAGCCAAGCTCTCCTGATTCTCTTCTCAAACCTCACACTCCCATTTCCAGCTCTGACTGGATGTCTTTAGGCATCTCTACCTCAGTGGGTCAGAAATTCTGTTATCTCTCCCTCTGTGTGTTCAGGACCCTTAAACCCATAGTCTCCTAGCTTCCTTATTTCCCTTACTGGCACTGGCATTTTCTGGGCTAGGAATCGCTGGGCATCCCCTTTTTTGTTCCTTATGTTTTTTTTTTTTTTTCCCCACCTCCCAACCCATAAATCTGTAGATCCAGTGTTGCCATGTTATCTTGTCCATTTCTGTCTTGTCCATTTCTGATCACCACCCCCTAAGCCAAGGCCTCCAATACCTCTTACAAGACATGGCGATGGTACCAATTACATTACACCAGATTAATCCTTATTCCGACTATTCTTTTCACTAGGAATACTTTCTCACAAGTTTCTGTCCAAATTCTACCCTCTTTTAAAATTTTCAGAAGTTTCCTGCCCCAAATAGGATTTCTTTTGTTTCCTTGGCTGAATTAGAGTCTACCCTTCTCTCTTGCACCCCCTCCCCCACATCTTTCATATCTTTCGGGCATTTGCCATATTCTGCTATAGCTCATCATTACCAGAGGCCTTGACTCCCTCTGTCCTACACTGGGTAGACCATCCTGTCTGGCACCTAATAGACACTCAGGAAATACCTGATTAATTGATTGGGTTATAGTCAACTTTTCTTCCCTGCCCTTTCATGTATACAAAGCACTGAGATGGGTAGATTAGTGTGGTCTATCAGAGGAAGTAATTTCTTGTATTAAACACACAGCTCGTACTGTGTGATATTATTTACAAGCTTTGGCCATGTCAACTCTAAACTTTTCAATGATGTCTTATATTGGAGAAGTCATTACCTACATATCACAGGAAAATATATTTGTGCACGGTTAAAAAAAAAAACAACTTTGATTTTTTTTCTTGTCATTTATCATTTAATGAACATATATGGAACACTGGTGATCTACCTGAACAAAACAGACTGCATTCCCTTGGTGGAGACAGACATGAAACAGATACTTTTGAAAAGTGGCATGACATTTGCAGATTCAAGTTTTAAGAGTATTCTGGCTGCAGTGGGTAGACCAGCAATTGTGAATGTTCAGAGAAGAGCTAATTTGAATAATCTTGATAAATTGATGGTCACCTGAACCTTCAAATAGTGTCAATGGAAAAAAACTACAGGTGAAATCGTGAGATGGTTAGGAGGAAAAATGAGCAGGACTTCTCAGTTGCTTGACTATGGGGTGAAGGAGAGAGTAGAGTTCAAGATGGCACTCAGTGTTCTCATCTTGGGGTCCAGGAAGATGGTATGGTGTTTGTTAAGAGAGAATTACAGGAGCAGCCATGAGAAGAATAGCATGAGCCCAGTTTTAGACAATGTTGAATATGAGGTACCTGAGAAGCCTCTAAATGGGGATCTCAAAGAGTTAACAATATATGGATATGGAGCCGAGAAAAGAAATACACTACTTGAAGGAGATATACATAAGGGCCAACATTCATAGAAATGATTGAAGCCAGATGCTTCAAGAAATTGACTCTACACTGAAAAAGTTCTGTAAGGATGAGTCCACTAAGGCTAAATAGAAAATATTAAATAAGAGAAAAAGCAGTAAGCATATACTGTCATAGAATTCATTTGGTAGAGTGTGTTTCAAGAAAGCAGGTGTGGTCCATAGTGCATACCACTGAGATCACTTCAGTTGAGGACAGCACAGAGACCTTTATTTAATGGCATAGCAACTTGTGGGGATCTTGGCGATGAGTCATTTCTGTAGTGTGGTAGGAAAGGAAACCAGATTTGAGTTGAGAAATGAGTGGACCTAGGAAAATGGAGACCACATGGAGGTACCCCTTGAAAAATTCCACTAGAAGGAAAGGAGAGAGAGCACAAGAACTCAGAATGGAAGGTGCCTGGAATTATTAAGGGAAAAAGGTAGATGTGTCATGAACTCAGTGTGCACCTGTTAGTAACAAAAAATCCTTTATGAGTACAAGATGGAGTGATCTGTATCATTTAAAACTGTGCTCTGTTGAAACCCACCTCTCTTTTGTGTAGTAGTAATTCGACTTTTATGGGAGTAAAGTGGCTGGGAAATCAAAATAGAGTATCTTCTGAAAATATTATGAGTACTCAATTGATCATTGGATGAATGTTAAAAGGTGACATCTAAAGAATGGCTTAAAGCACATTATCTCTTTATGTAGGTCTCTGTAGAAAGTCTACCCTGCTGTTCTGGTGTGTTAATATAGTGATTTACATGGGGAAAATGGATAGTCAAGCACAGAAGGATAGCTAGCATTTTAGAGCATTTATTAAATGCCAGGTACTTCCTCAGTGCTTTAGATGTAATAGCTCATTTAATTAACAACAACAAAACTATGAAATTCCTCAAATATTTATGGAAAAAATAACCAATTTCATTCAAACTCTCCCAGGAAATAGTAAAAAGAAGATATAACACTTTTCTACATATTTTATGAAGCCAGTATAATCTTCATTCCAAAACCCAACAAGGTGATACAAGGATGGAAAATAACTTACCAAAATCCCTTATGAATATAGATATAAAATTATGAAAGATATGTAAGCTTCTATACTGAAAACATGATTGAGAGAAAGAAGATAAATGTAGAGTTTCATGGATTAGAAGATTCAATATATTAAGATGTCAAGAGATTAAATGTAAGCCCAATAAAAATTATAAGGTTTTTTTTACAGAAATTAATCAGCTGATTCTAAAATGTACATGGAAATGCAAGAATCCAAGAATAATCCAAGCAATCTTGCAGATGATTAACACTGGCAGATAACAAGATGTATTATAAAGTTATTGTAACTAGACAATGTGCTGTGGGCACAAGCGTAGACATTAAATAGAAAGGACTGGAAGGACACCCACACATATTTGGTAACCTGTGACGTAATTTATGTCAAAGGTGACATATTTTCAGTGTGAGGACAGCATGCAGTGTAGGGAAAAAAAGCTTTGAAAAATGACACTGGGTCACTTAAGTACCCACATGGATAAGATAAATATTGACACCTTCCTTATACTCACAAAGATCAATTCTGTATGAATTGCAGATCCAAAAGTAGAAGGCAAAGTAAAAGATTTCAGAAAAAGACAGGAAAATGTCTTCACATTTATGTGATAAGCAAAGATTTCTTAAACTGATAATAGGTGCTAGTCATAATGAGAAAATACTGATAAATTGGAGATCATTAAACTTAATTTTTCCTCAAAAAGTATGAATTAAGAGAGAAAAAGGGTAAGCCACAAAGTGAAAGAAAGTATGTAATCTCTATATATTATCTGACAATTCTATCCAGAATACATATTTTCTACAATGAAAAGGCAGAAAACCCAGTAGAAAAAGGGGCAAAAGACTTGAACAGGGACTTCACAGAAGAGCCTATCCAAATGGCCAGCAAGCATAAAAAGGTGCTCAGCATCACTAGTCATAAGGCAAATGCAAATTGAAACCACAAAATGATACAACTGCACACAGCCAAAATGGCTAAAATGAAAAGTCAATATTAAGTGTTTTTAAGGATTTGGAAAAACAAATTCCTATATACTCTTAGTGGGTGAGAACATAAATTGGTACAACCACTTTGGAAAACTTTTGGAAAAGTATCTATTAAAGCTAACCATATGCATACCCTATGACCCTTCCCCCAGTTTCACTCTTCGGTATATAACCAACAGATTGTGCATATGTTCAATAAAAGACATGCCCAAGAACAGTTATCAAAGTACTACTTGTATAATTCCAAAAACAGCAGCAGTATATATTCATCAGTATCTGAGAAGATCAATTACTTGGGACTCTACAATGGAATACCATACAGAAATGAAAGGAAGAACTAAGGTTGCATGCAACAACATGGGTATTTCATAAATCATGCTCAACAAAAGAAACAAGACAGCAAATACATGCAATGCAAGATTTCATTTACATAAAGTTCAAAAACAGAAAAACACAATCTATGGTGTTAAAATTCAGAAGGCTGGGGGTATAATGCCTAAAAGGAGCCATAAGTGGAATTCCTAGGATGATATCAAGGTTTTGTCATTTTGGTCTGGATTCTAGTTACATGAACTTGTTAACTTTGTGAAATTCCCTGAGCTGTAAACTTACAACTTGTATAATTTTCTGCATGTTTACTAAAAGGAAAGAAAAGAA
The DNA here is from genome assembly GCF_004348235.1 of Phoca vitulina. Classification (NCBI taxonomy): domain Eukaryota; kingdom Metazoa; phylum Chordata; class Mammalia; order Carnivora; family Phocidae; genus Phoca; species Phoca vitulina. The sequence goes on from NW_022589764.1 coordinate 253,615, forward strand.
AAGTTATGAAGCATGGCCATTTTATTCCTAATTTACAATTAAAGAAACTGAGGCTGATCGCTGTTAGTATTTTAAACATGAAAGAAGACGAGCACTAATCCAAATAAACATTTTAAATTGTGTAAGAGTTGGGAGTCATTCTAAACAAACCCAAAGCAGACAGTTCCTCAATAATCTTATTGCATTTGAATATTCAATGATGTCTTCACATAAATCAGTCATCATTTTAAAAAGATCTTCATTACTAGGAGTACAAAAAGTGACTTCCTCTAACTGGTCACCTACGGAAGCATTAAAAAATTACATGAGCAAATTGGCCCTTGACACCTCAGGATCTGAAGTTTTCCAGAAAGTTTTTTCTTTTGGGGCAGCTGGGTGGCTCAGTGAATTAAGTGTCCAACTCTGGATTTCGGCTCAGGTCATGATCTCAGGGTCATGATCTCAGGGTTGTGAGATGGAGCCTTATGTTGGGTTCTGCGCTTAGCACAGAGTCTGCTTGGGATTATTTCCCCTCCCTCTTCCTCTCCCTCTGCTCCTCCCCCTGAGTGCTTGCTCTCTCTCTCTCTCTCTCTCTCTCTCTCTCAAATAAATAAATAAATAAAATCTTGTTTAAAGAAGTTTTATCTTGGGATGCCTAGGTGGCTTAGTCGGTTAAGCGTCTGCCTTTGGCTCAGGTCATGATCCCAGGGTCCTGGAATCGAGTCCTGCATCGGGCTCCCTGCTCAGTGGGGAGCCTGCTTCTCCCTCTGCATGCTGCCCCCCCCCCGCTTGTGCGTGCTCTCTGACAAATAAATAAATAAAATATTTTTTAAAAAAGTTTTATCTTTTTACAGGTTATACTTCTGTTCATTGAGCCTGGCAGCGCAAGTAGTTAAGTTTTGGGGGAGTCAAAAGTTATACCGGGTTTTTCCACTGCACAGAGGGTTGGTGCCCCTAACCCCCCCAGCCCCCCTGCATTGTTCAAGACTCAACTCTACACCCATACACATATATTCCTAAATTTTTGTGAAATTTCACATATCTCCAAAAATTGATCTGTAGTTTCTAATTAAGAACCCAAGAACCTGTGTTTTCAGGCCAAACATTCAGAGTTTGCCTCTTGCTGCATTTGACACCTTCGGGAGGAGGATGTGTTTTTCTAGAAGCCCCATGGCAGTAGTCTGCTCAATGCCAGCATTCAACTCATTCATTATTCAATCAGCTTTTTTCCTGGGAAACGTTTTATTAGACCAGTCTTTACAGCTGAGAAATCCTGAGATTTCAATTTGCTTTCCATTCCTTTAATTCATTACAAAAATACATACAAGCTTCTCTTCTCCATGTATTTTCATTAGCAGATCAAAGCAACTGGTTGGAAAAGCAAAAGCACATGGAATCATTTGTTTAACTGCATAATGAATAGCTGGCATAACTGATTTCGTATGCATCTACCAGATAAATTGTGATCTGCATAGTGGTAAAGCCATGATTGTGTTTTTGTTTTGTTCCGTTTTGTTTTGTTTTTCCCTTAAAAGTTCTGCACAAGCTGGAGAAGTGATCCAGCAAAGAAAAGTTAACCGAGACAGGTAGCATGTTCCTTGTACAATGAAAGGAGACAGCAGATTTTTTTTCCTAATTGAGGCATGAATCACCTGCATTGTATGTGCTGCATGTGGAGCTGGGCCCAGGGAGAGAATGGGGTTTGCTGAAGGAGAGTCTGAACAAGTGGGAGACAGAGTCTCTCTGACTTTGTGAAAAGGTCGAACAGCATTGGCAAGTTCTCGGGTTGTACAGAGAGCCGTGATCCTGGGCAGAACTGAGCTCACATAGGGAGAGACATGGGCATGTGTTCTCTCCAACTCTGAAAGTTTTGCCCTGGACTATGTTTTTTGTCACCCTAAGGTTCAGCAACTTGTGCCCCAGGGGATTTGGAAGGGCAGAAGAAGCCCCTGAGCATGTAAGAATAGCATTTCGTCTTCTCATAATACAGTATATTCCATTTTAAAATTACCTAAAATGTTTGTGTATTTTTTTCTCTCTTCCAAATCATTAATAAAGATGCTAAAACAGCACATGACCTTGATTCCTTCCACCCACTGACCAGACACCTCTCTTTAGTAGATCCAGTGGCATTTATCACTCTGACCACCTTGAAAAATAGAATTGTCAACCTGCCAGTGCGCCTTCTTTTCAGCAAATTAAACTTAAAATTGGAGCTTTGTGAGATCCCGCTGTAACTTCTACTTATTTTAAATAGCAAACAGATCATAGGATTATTTCTAGATACCCTCACTATAATCAGGTTTAAGCTTCATAATTTATAGCAGTGTATTTGCTTGTAAGATTCTGGACCCAGTTACAACCATCCCAGTAGCGACCGTTTACGGATGGTCACTTACAGTCAAGGCACTTTAAAATCATAGTTTTAGTCAATTACAAAGATATTTTGCATAATGAACATGGTGTGTTTGGGCTTAAGGTTTTGATCTGTGCTCTGATTCTTGATTTTACATGAACCACTTCAAAAGCGTCATGGTTGGGGGTAGAGTTTGAGGAGGGGTGAATTCTCTGGGGCCTGAGCAATTTTAGAACTATTGACTTTTGAATGATGAGGTTTCCTGACATTCTTTTCCCTTCTTATAAAGGGTTACTTGGTCAGGCTGTCCATTTCTTTTGAGTATTCATATTGGCTGTTCCTGCGAAAGATCTCTAAATGAATAGTGTCACATTCATTTAATAATTAATGCCTCCTTTTCTCTTGACCCTTAGTTTTTGCCTGGATTTCGATTATTCATAGTCCTGTGGGAGTGTGTGTGAATTCAATTCACGTGTGGTCCTAAAACTTCCCATTAAGTGTTAAACTCTAGTAGTTTCAAACTTCTCTCCCAATGCCCTGATAATCTATAAAATTGCTACCTTATTTGATCTGTTTCACCCACTTTCTCATTTTTATAGCTCTCCATTCTCTAATTCAGAGGCAACAAAATTTTACATGTCCTAAAACAAGCAATTTAAAAGGGGAGAAAACTCAGAGGACTGGTTGACCCCAAATTTGGACGATACTGAAATAAAAACTAGGTTTTTTTTTTCCACCTGCCTTTCGTTAACATTTGATTGCTGCTGCTAGCTTGGAGTTGGGTGAGCTCAATGACCCGGAACCAGAAAGATAGGGCTTCAAATCCAAGATTTGGTACTGTGGTACCAACTTACTGTTTGTCTTTGGACATCTCTGGAGCCCCATTTTCCTCGTTGCTACATTAGAAATAATAGCACACAAATTATGAGGGTTTTGAATAAAAATATATATGCTCAGCACCTACCGTTCATTTTTATTGAATTAGGATATACACACAGAGCAGTGCACATAACATAAGTATATGCAGCTTCATGAATTTTCACAAATTGAATATTCTCATGAAACTAACACCCAGATCAAGAAACAACAATACTAACATCCCAGAAGCTTCTATGTGCTCCTTCGGATTACTATCCCTCAAGGGTACATATAAAGTTTCTCAAACTCAGCACTATTGACATTTGGAGCCAGGTAATTCTTCGTGATGGAGTGATGTGATTCTTAGCTCTGCAAGAATGGTTAGCAGCATCCCTGACCTCTACCAATTAGATGTCAGTAGTACCTCCCCCAAATCTGGGAAGATATGACAATCAAAATGTGTCCAGATATTGCCAAATGCTCAGGGGCGCGGAGTGTGAGGAGCAAAAAATCCCCCCGAGCTGAGACCACTAGTATATACTGTGCATTATGGAGCCAGAACCTCAGGCCAAGAGGGACCCCTCCCATGTGAGCTGCCATTGGTTCTCCAGTCTTCCCCACTCTGTGGTAACTCACCAGCACCAGCTGCAATAGGCAGAAACTTCAGGTAGATTCCTAACAGTCCTATAAGGAGGTCGTCCCTGGGTCTGGGGCCCCAAAGGTCTTGCTTCTGTTTCCATTTCTCCACAGCTTCTATCTCCCACTGCCAGTGGAAGTTTTAATTGGTTCAACCACTTTGGAAAACTGTTGGCAGTATTTATTAAGTATTTATGAACCTGAGCGTATGCTTACCCCTGTGATTCCCTTTTGAGTATCTATTCAATCATTAACCTTTTCCCGAAAGAACTGAAGTAACTTGCAACCACAACATTAATACGTTCATTAACTTTCCTATTTTAGTGGAGTCTTACAGCTGAAAATAAGATACATTATTTCCTTGATATGTATGATAAGCAAATCCAGGAGCTCAGGATTAGTATTAATTATTTTGTAATAAATGATCTTATAATTTGAATCAAATCTGAATGAATCTATATATTATGACTGTTTGATATGTCTCTGAAATCTCTTTTAAGTCATTATGCTTCTACGCTTTTTTTTTTTCCTTGAAATTTATTAGTTGAAGGAACTGTTGTTTTTTCCTGTAGAGCTTCTGACCATCTGAATTTTGATGATTGAACCCCCATGGTGTGGTTTAATATTTTTACCTGTTTTCCTGTTCTCTGCAAATGGTAGTTGGAAAGAGGTGTCCTCAGATACAGCTTTGATACATTTGGAAATATTCTCTGTAATGCTGGTATACTCTGCCACCAAGAGGCATATAATTTGGGCAATAGTTAAAGTTTAGATCCATTAATTCATTAGAGCCGTAGTATAGGAATGGTTTAATCTTGTTTTTCTCCTGTATTTATTAGTTTACACTGCAAAAAAGAGAATGCCTCATTCTATCACTTGTTTAACCAATAATAAATTTTTTAAAGTTTTTATTTAAATTCCAGTTAGCATACAGTATAATATTAGTTTCAGGTGTACAATATAGTGATTCAACACTTCCATGCATCACCTGGTACTCATCATGGCAAGTGTGCTCCTTAATCCCCATCACCTGTTTCACCCATCTCACACCCACCTCTGTTCTGTAAACCATCAGTTTGTTCCCTATAATTAAGAGTCTGTTTCTTTGCCTCTTTCTCTCTCTTTTTTTCCCCTTTGCTCATTTGTTTTGTTTCTTAAGATGTGATATATATAAACAATGGTATATTACTCAGCCATCAAAAAGAATGAAATCTTGCCATTTGCAATGACATGGATGGAGCTAGAGAGTATTATGCTAAGCGAAATAAACCAGTTAGAGAAAGACAAATACCAATAGTAAAATTCTTATAGGAAATTGAGGATTCTTTCCCTTTATTTACAATTTAAAAAAAAGATTTATTCACCAGCATCTTATGATTAATTACATCTTTTGTCTCTTTATAAACCAATAGGTTTAAACTTTTTAATATATTTCCAATTATTATCCCTATATACAAATCGTCCCATCTTTGACCAGCAGAGATCTCTTCAAGTAAGCTTCTGATTCCTTTTAACATGGTCTTCATAGTTATTGGTAGTCTCCTTGATATTTGACATAATGAGATGTTCCAAACTCATACTGTACCTATCTTTCTGTGAACCTAGAATCAGTCATTTCTCCCAAGAGTCATGGTTCCTTTCAATGGGAAATGATATTTCAAGACACAATCTAGGTGCATTAGTCAGGATTCTCCAGAGGAAAAGAACCAGTAGGATGTGTGTGTGTGTGTGTGTGTGTGTGTGTGTATACTTATAAAGAGATTTATTACAGGGAATTGGCTCAGTGAGTCAGCAAGCTAGAGACCTAGGAGAGCCAATGATGTAGTTCAGCCTGGAAACCTCAAAAATGCTGGCTAATGTTTCAGTTTTCTGTCTGAAGGCAGGAAAAAAGCTAGTTTCTCCAGTCTGAAGACAGTGAGGCAGAGAGAAACCTCTCTTACTTATAGGAAGTGAGACTTTTTGTTCTATTCAGGCTTTCAACAAATTGAGTGAGGCCCACATGCATTAGGAAGGGCAATCTGCTTTAGACAGTCTACCATTATCAGTTAATCTCATCCCAAAACATCCTCACAGAAACATGCATGAAAATGTTTGATCAAATATCTGGGCACTGTGGGTCCCAGTAAAGTTTGATGCTTAAAATTAACCATCACACTGGGTGCTAGGAGTGCTCAGTACTGCCTAGTTTCCAGTTGTTTCTAGCCATTTTCAATGCACAGAACTAGGAAATATTTTTTAATGATATACATCATGAATTCATGCTGACACGTCTTCCTGTCATCTTTGTTTTTTTCAATTTTTTTAGCATTTGCACATACAGACACATATATTTCTTCCCCTCCTTCTTAGAGAATTGGTAACCTACTAAAACGTATCCATGCAACTTACATTTTTCACTGAAAAATGCATTCTGGAGAGCACCCACAGCAGTGTATACAAGATGATCCCATTCTGTTTTGGAGCTTGGATGTAATGAGTAATAGATATTTGGTTCTTTCTATCTATTGCTTTACAAATGACTCAGCAATGAATTGTGTAGGTACACGTGTACCTACATGTGTTTATAGTTTTACCAATGATTCCTTCCAACAGATTCCTAGAAGTTGGATTTCTTGGTCAAAAGCTAAATATATATGTAATTTTGGTAGATATTGCTAAATTCTTCTTTACAGAGCTCTTACAATTTTGTATTCTCTCCAGCGGTGTTTGAGAATGCCTGTTTGCCCCAACTTCACCAACCTAGTCAGTTGACAAACTTCTGGATTTTTCCAATCTGACAAGTGAGAAATAGTATTTGAGCATAGTTTTAATTTGAGTTTTTCTTATAGTGAGAAATACTTTTCATATGTTGAACAACCATTTTGCATTTCTTATTCTGTGAATTATCTGATTGTTTATCTAGCCCATTTTTTTGTATAGGAATTTTGATATTTTTTATTTTTTTTAGAAAATAAGTACATAGGAATATTAACCATCTGTGATTATATCACAGATGATATATTACAAATATTTTTTCCAAGATTGTCATTTTTAGAACTCTAATTATGGTGTCTTTTGTAAAAAAAAAAAAGGTTAGTTTTTATATATTTTTTGGTTGTTCTATAAAATCATTTAATCTATGTTTTTCCATTTCCTAGATTTCGATTGATCATTAAGGAAGTTTTCCTCATTCACAGGTGACAGAAGAGCCCACCCTTGTTTTTTTATTTGATTGTTTTGTTTTGCTGTTTTATTTTTAAACACTTGAACGATTTTTGTTTTTTTAAATCTGTTTGATTTTCTTCTGGCATGGAGGTTGCTGTCAAAAAGTCTAATGTCAGTTGGATTTTCTATTACTTATAAGTGACTTACTATTTTTTCTTGGAAGTTCTGTAGTTTTACTAGAAAAATGTCTCAATTTTGATCTTTGTTATCCAGTGTTGTTCACTTATCCCAAGTATAGAGTGTACCTATTCAAAATGGAATGTCAGTCAATGTTCAAGTTCTGCTGAGTATATCCTTGGAATAGACTTACTGAGTCATAGGGTATGTACATCAAGCTTTCGGAGATACACTCAAAAGAGTTTCCCAAAGTTGTTGTACCTATCTGCATTTCAGCCAGCACTGTAAGAGAGTTCTGATGGTTCCACATCCTCCCCAACACTTGACATCTCCACCCATTTCATTTGAACTCTTTGGATGTGTGTGCAGTCGTATCTCATTACAGTTTTAATCTGCATTTTTCTGATGGCTAAAAAAATTGGGCACATTGTCATATCTTCCCTTCACCATTTAGATATGGTAGTCTCCCCTAACCACCTGGGATAGAAATTTCAAGTATTTTCCCAAGTTTGACATTTTTAAACTCTAATTATGATGTATTTTGTAAAAAAAAAAAGTTTTAGTTTTTATGTATATTTTTGCTTTTTACTTATTTTTTTGGTGGTTTTGCTTTCCATGGTTTCAGTTACCTGTTGTCAACTGTGATCCAGAAGCAGATGATCCTCTTTCTGGTGAATGGTCAGAAAGTCAAGCGTAGCCTAATGTTCTGTCACAGTGCCAATTTCACTGCATTTTATTATCTCACAATATCACAAGAAGGATGAGTACAGCATGAGAAGAGATTTTGAGAGAGAGACCATATTCACATGACTTTTATTGCAGTATATTGTTACAGTCGTTCTATTGTATTATTAGGTGTTGTGAATCTCTAACTATGCCTAATTTATAAATTATCATAGGTATGTATGTACAGGATAAAACATGGTACACATAGGGTTTGGTGCTATCTGAGGTTCTGGACATCCACTAGGGATCTTGGAACATATCCCTTGTGGGGAAGGAAGGACTCCTATAATTCTCCTTTGTGAAGTGTTTATTCAACCCTTTTGCCATTTTTTTTTTCAAAGTGCATTATCTTCTTTTCCTTTCCCTGTTTATAGAACTTCCTTCCAGGTGATCTACCTATGAACCAGTTGGCAGAGATATGGATGACAAGCATCCTTCCCATTTTATGACCTGCCTTTTCACTTCTTATGACTTGCCAATGATGTCTTTCAATGAAAAGAAGTTCTGCAATTTATTATTTTTTTATTGGTTTTAGGATGGAGATGTGGGTCAGAATAGCTTCACAGCTATTGTTCTTACAAAATGATGAAAAAACATGGCTTTGTGCTTTGAGTTCTCTCTCCTCTTCTTTTTACCACTGGTGCCTAAAACTTCTCCCTCCTTTCCCCCATTGTTCACGTTGCACTCAATTTCATTTCCACTCATAGCAGTTTTTAACTTACTAGGGGACTTTGTCCTAAAAGGAAGCTTTGGTCTATGGGTTTTGAGATGTGAGCATTCACAGTGCCCGGATAGCCCCAGTTCCGTCAGACCCTACCATGCACTCACCTAAAAATTGGAATGTGTGGAAGTCCTGTCTAGTCTCAGCTACTGTCCCCAATTGCCTGCCATAACTCTCTGAGTACTTTCTGGAAATTTTGTTTTTGTTTTTGTTTTTATCTCAGATCCATCAGATGTCCCATGCCTCCTCTGCAGATACCATGTAGGTCTTGAAACTATCAAATTTGTCCTCACCCACTATATTTTGGGGCTCTTGGAGATGTCATGTCACCTAGTTTGGGTGACTTATGTTATATATATGTTTTGGTTATGCTATCATAATTTCCCTGCTTGTCTTCATGAAATGATTTGGAAAGACTATACATGTGTATAATATATAGAGTCTTCATCATCTTCCCTGAATTTCTCTCACTATAATTATTATCATTCTCATCTTGCAGAGGGAGAACCAAGCCCTTAGAAAATCTTGATCAAAGCCAGATAATGGGGATGCCTGGGTGGCTCAGTCAGTTAAGCATCTGCCTTCAGCTCAGGTCATGATCCCCAGGTCCTGGGATCAAGTCCCTCATTGGGACTCCTGCTGAGCAGAGAGCTTGCTTCTAGCCTGCCGCTCTCCCTTGCTTGTGCTCATTCTCTCTCTCTCTCTCTCTCTCTCTCTCTCTGACAAATAAATAATAAAATCTTAAAAAAAAAAGCTCGATAATGGTAGTACATGGAATGGGAATCAAGCCTACTTCTACAAACTCCAAGGTTGTTATTTTTTTAAAAAGATTTTATTTATTTATTTGTCAGAGAGAGAGCACAAGCTGGGGGAATGGCAGGCAGAGGGAGAAGCAGGTTCTCAGCTGAGCAAGGAGCCCAATGTGGGACTGGATACCAATACCCTGGGATCATGACCTGAGCTGAAAGCAAGCACTTAACTGACTGAGCCACCCAGAAATCCCGAACTCCAAGGTTTTAATTCTTCTATTCTATGACCTATTTTTATTTATTTATTTATTTATTTATTTATTTATTTGTTTGTTTTTTAAGATTTTATTTTTGAGTAATCTCTGTCACCAACATGGAGCTTGGACTCACAACCCTGAGATCAAGAGTCTCATGCTCCACCAACTGAGCCATTTTTTTTATCTAATAAAAAAATTCTTGTCTGGCATGTTTCATAACATATATAATATTTTAATCATCTTGTATAAATATAATTTATAAGTAAATAAAACTACAATTATTGGGGGTGTTCAAAATACTTTAACTGCTCAGTATTCACAGTTTAAAAAAAATATAAAGATCTATGGGCACCTGGGTTGCTCAGTCAGTTAAGCTTCTAACTCTTGGTTTCAGCTCAGGTCATGATCTCAGGGTCCTGGAATCGAGCCCCACATCAGGTTCTGCGTTCAGTGGTGAGTCTGCTTGAAATTCTCTCTCTCCCTCTGACCCTCTCCCTGCTCTCTCTCTCTGTCTCTCAAATAAATAAATAAATAAATAAATAAAATCCTTAGAAAATTTTAAAAATGTAAAGATCTAGCAACTTAATCAGCGTGCATTAAACTATGTAACAGGAAGTTTAAGTACTTGCTATAATGAGGAAAATAAGAATCCTAGAAAACAAAGATTCATTTTAATCTTCTTTATAACAGCCAGTTGTTATAATGTGAGGAAAGACAATGAAAATACATGAGAAATTATAAACAACGGCTTTCATATTGTGGATTCCGATGTTGTGGTTACCCAAATTTCATATGCAACAGAAAATACAAATTACTGAAGTTTCATATCACATTAGCTGAATTGGGAAAACAACATCTATTTGGAGAGATAAAATTTGATGGAAATTGGCTAAACACTACACACCAGGCTATTTTTTTCCCTTCCTTCACTGTTGCTTAAAAGTATAATAAGGAGAAGTACAATGAAAATGTCTGGAAGAATAAAGTCTCCCAGAATCATTAAACAACACAAGTCAGATTATAAACAGAAATATTCAGTGAGGTTTAACTTTGAGGCCGTGTCTCCTTTGCAGGTCAAAAATGATTGGGTGCATTAAAGAGAGTCCTTTGTGTTGGTTTCTACAAATGCTATAACAAATTGCCAGAAATTTCATGGCTTAAAACAAGACAAATTTGCCTTACAGTTCTAGAAATCAGAAGTCCCAAAACATCTCACTGGACTAAAATCAAGGTGTCAACAGGACTACATTCCTTCTGGAAGCTTTAGGGGAGAATTGATTTTCCAGCTTTTAGAGGCCACTCCCACACCCTGGCTCTTTGCCACTCCCCGCCTCCCCATCTCCGTCTTCAAAGCCAGTGATGTTGAGCAGAGTCCTTGTCATTCTGCCATTCCTCTAGTTGTCTTTTCCAATTCCCTTTCCACGTGTAAGGATGATAAAATACCATATATATATATATATATATATATATATATATATATATATATATATAAAATGATTATATTGGCCCCACCTAAGTAATCCAAGATAATCACCCTATATTCAGGATAGCTGATCAGCAACCTTGATTCGCCTTTGCCATGTAGCCTAACATATTCACAGGTTCTGGGGATTAGGATGTGGCCATCCACCATGGGTCATTATTCTGCCTACCTCATCCACTAAGGTTTTCTAATCTAAATTGACCAATTTGGGCAGGAGCACATTTCTCTCCTGTTTTCTTAGGAGATTCTGTCCTCCATATTTATTTTCAAAGCCAAATTTCTTATACTTGTGTGGGTTATGCCCACACATTCGTATGAGCATGTACACATACACACATACACACATCGCTAATTTATTCAGAACATCACTGGAAAACAATAGTACATGAAAAAACATGCTCTTAATGTCTTAATAAAGACTCCAAGGCAATATGGGATTGATATAAAGAGCATCAAACTAAGAATCAGAAAATCCATGTTCTCCACCTGAATCTGTGCTTTTATACACTTTTAAAAAAAAATTTATTATGTTAGTCACCATACAATACATCATTGGTTTTTGATGTGGTGATCCACGATCCATTGTTTGCATATAACACCCAGTGCTCCATGCAGTACGTGCCCTCCTTAATACCCATCACCGGGCTAACCAATACCCCCTCCCCCCTCCCCTCTAAAACCCTGTTTGTTTCTCAGAGTCCATAGTCTCTCATGGTTCATCTCTCCCTCCAATCCGCGCCCCCCAATTTTTCCCTTCCTTCTCCTAATGTCCTCCATGCTATTCCTTATGTTCCACAAATAAGTGAAACCATATGATAATTGACTTTCTCTGCTTGACTTATTTCACTTAGCATAATCTCCTCCAGTTCCATCCATGTTGATGTAAAAGTTGGGTATTCATCCTTTCTGATGGCTGAGTAATATTCCATTGTAGATATGGACCACATCTTCTTTATCCATTCATCAGTTGAAGGGCATCTCGGCTCTTTCCACAGTTTGACTATTGTGGACATTGCTGCTATGAACATTGGGGTGCATACGGCCCTTCTTTTCACTACATCTGTGTCTTTGGGGTAAATACCCAGGAGTGCAATTGCTGGGTCATAGAGTAGCTCTATTTTTAAATTTTTGAGGAACCTCCACACTGTTTTCCAAAGTGGCTGTATCAACTTGCATTCCCACCAAGAGTGTAAGAGGGTTGCCCTTTCTCCACAACCTCTCCAACATTTGTTGTTTCTTGCCCTGTCCATTTTTGCCATTCTAACTGGTGTAAGGTGGTATCTCAGTGTGGTTTTGATTTGGATTTCCCTGATGGCTAATGATGAGGAACATTTTCTCATGTGTCTGTTAGCCATTTGTATGTCTTCTTCAGAGAAGTGTCTTTTCATCTCTTCTGCCCACTTTTTGACTTGATTATTTGTTTTTTGGGTGTTGAGTTTGAGAAGTTCTTTATAGATCTTGGATACCAGCCCTTTATCTGTAGTGTCATTTGCAAATATCTTCTCCCATTCTGTGGGTTGCCTCTTTGTTTTGTTGACTGTTTCCTTTGCTGTGCAGAAGCTTTTTATCTTGATGAAGTCCCAAAAGTTCATTTTTGCTTTTGTTTCACTAGCTTTTGGAGATGCATCTTCAAAGAAGTTGCTGTGGGTGATGTCAAAGAGTTTACTGCCTGTGTTCTCCTCTAGGATTTTGATAGATTCCTGTCTCACATTGAGGTATTTCATCCACTTTGAGTTTATCTTTGTGAATGGTGTTAGAGAATGGTCGAGTTTCATTCTTCTGCACGTGGCTGTCCAATTTTCCCAGCACCATTTATTGAAGAGACTGTCTTTTTTCCATTGCATGTTTTTTCCTGCTTTGTCAAAGATTATTTGACCATAGAGTTGAGGGTCCATATTTGGGTTCTCTATTCTGTTCCATTGGTCTATATGTCTGTTTTTGTGCCAGTACCATGCTGTCTTGGTGATCACAGCTTTGTAATATAGCTTGAGATCGGGCAACGTGATGCCCCCAACGTTGTTTTTCTTTTTCAACATTTCCTTGGCGATTCAGGGTCTTTTCTGATTCCATACGAATTTTAGGATTGTTTGTTCCAGCACTTTGAAAAATGTCATTGGAATTTTGATCGGGATGGCATTGAACATATAGATTGCTCTGGGTAGCATAGACATTTTAACAATGTTTATTCTTCCGATCCATGAGCATGGAATACTTTTCCATCTTTTTGTGTCTTCTTCAATTTCTTTCATGAGTGTTTTGTAGTTCCTAGAGTATAGATCCTTTACCTCTTTGGTTAGGTTTATTCCGAGGTATCTTATGGTTTTTGGTGCTATTGTAAATGGAATCGTTTCTCTAATTTCTCTTTCTACAGTTGCATTGTTAGTGTATAAGAAAGCAACTGATTTCTGTGCATTGATTTTGTATCCTGCCACATTACTGAATTGCTGGATGAGTTCTAATAATTTGGGGGTGGAGTCTTTTGGGTTTTCCACATAAAGTATCATGTCGTCTGTGAAAAGAGAGAGTTTGACTTCTTCTTTGCCAATTTGAATACCTTTTATTTCTTTTTGTTGTCTGATTGCTGTTGCTAGGACTTCTAGTACTATGTTGAACAACAGTGGTGAGAGTGGGCACCCTTGACGTGTTCCTGATCTTAAGGGAAAGGCTCTCAGCTTTTCCCCATTGAGGATGATATTCGCTGTGGGTTTTTAATAGATGGATTTTATGAGCTTGAGGAATGTTCCGTCTATCCCTATACTCTGAAGAGTTTTAATCAGGAAAGGATGTTGTATTTTGTCAAATGCTTTTTCTGCATCAATTGAGAGGACCCTATGGTTCTTCTCCTTCCTCTTATTAATGTGTTCTATCACACTGATTGATTTGCGAATGTTGAACCACTCTTGCATCCCGGGGAAAAATCCCCCTTGGTCGTGGTGGATGATCCTTTTAATGTATTGTTGGATCCTATTAGCTAGGATTTTGTTGAGGATTTTGGAATCCATATGCATCAGGGATATCGGTCTGAAATTCTCCTTTTTGATGGGGTCTTTGCCTGGTTTGGGGATTAAGGTAATGCTGACCTCATAGAATGAGTTTCGAAGTTTTCCTTCTGTTTCTATTTTTTGAAACAGCTTCAGTAGAATAGATATTATTTCTTCTTTGAATGTTTAGTAGAATTCCCCAGGGAATCCATCAGGCCCTGGACTCTTGTTTTTTGGGAGGTTTTTGATCACTGCTTCCATCTCGTTACTGGTTATTGGCCTATTCAGATTGTCAATTTCTTCCTGTTTCAGTCTTTGCAGCTTATAGGTTTCCAGGAAGGCCTCCATTTCATCCAGATTGCTCAGTTTATTGGCATATAGTTGTTGATAATAATTTCTAATAATCGTTTCTATTTCCTTGGTGTTAGTCGTGATCTCTCCCCTTTCATTCATAATTTTATTAATTTGGGTCCTTTCTCTTTTCTTTTGGATAAGTCTGGCCAGTGGTTTATTGATCTTATTAATTCTTTCAAAGAACCAACTTCTAGTTTCGTTGATCTGATCTACTGTGTTTCTGGTTTCTAATTCATTGATTTCTGCTCTAAAATTATTTCTCTTCTAATGCGTGGCTTAGGCATCGTTTGTTGCTTTTTCTCTAGTTCTTTAAGGTGTAGAGTTAGTTGGTGAATTCGGGATTTTTCTATTTTTTTGAGTGAGGGTTGGATGGCTATGTATTTCCCCCTTAGGACCGCCTTTGCAGTATCCCACAGGTTTTGGACCAATGTGTTTTTGTTCTCATTGATTTCCATGAATTATTTAAGTTCTTCTTTGATTTCCTGGTTGACCCAAACATTCTTGAGCCGAGTGGCCTTTAGCTTCCAAGTGTTTGAATTTCTGCCATTTTTTTTCTTGTGATTGAGTTCCAGTTTTAGAGCATTGTGGTCTGAGAATATGTAGGGAATAATCTCAATCTTTTGGTATCGGTTGAGACCTGATTTGTGACCCAGTATGTGGTCTATTCTGGAGAAAGTTCCATGTGCGCTCGAGAAGAATGAATATTCTGTTGTTTTAGGGTGGAATGTTCTGTAAATATCTATGAGGTCCATCCAGTCCAATGTATCATTCAAAGCTCTTGTTTCCTTGTTGATTTTCTGCTTAGATGATCTGTCCATTGCTGAGAGTGGAATATTGAGGTCTCCTAAAATTAATGTATTGTTATCAATATGACTCTATTTTGGTTAACAGTTGGCTTATGTAGATGGCTGCTCCCATGTTGGGGGCATAGATATTTACAACTGTTAGATCTTCTTGTTGGATAGACCCTTTAAGAATGATATGGTGTCCTTCTGTGTCTCTAATTACAGACTTTAGTTTAAAATCTAATTTGTGTGATATAAGAATTGCTACCCCAGCTTTCTTTTGAGGTCTGCTGGCATGGAAGATGGATCTCCATCCCTTCACTTTCAGTCTGGATGTATCTTTAGGTTCAAAATGAGTCTCTTGTAGACAGCATATGGATAGGTCCTGTCTTTTTATCCAATCTACAACCCTGGGCCATTTTATGGGAGTGTTTAGGCCATTCATGTTGAGAGTGATTATTGAAAGACATGAATTAATTGTCATCATGTTGCCTGTGAAGACATTGTTTTTATAGATTGTCCCTGTAAATTTCTGTTGTATATCACTCTTAGGGCCTTTCTCCTTTTATAGAACCCCCCTTAATATTTCTTGCATGGCCGGCTTAGTGGTCACATATTCTTTCAGTTTCTGCCGGTCGTGGAAGCTCTGCATCTTTCCATCCATTCTAAATGAAAGCCTTGCTGGATAAAGTATTCTTGGCTGCATGTTCTTCTCATTTAGTACCCTGAATATGTCTTGCCAGGCCTTTCTGGCTTGCCAGGTCTCTGTGGATAGGTCTGACGTTATTCTGATGTTCCTCCCTCTGTACATAAGGAATCTCTTCCCCCTAACTGCCCTTAAGATGGTTTCCTTGGTTCTAAGATTTGCAAGTTTTACTATTACATGCCGGGGTGTTGGCCTGTTTTCCTTGCTCTTGGGAGGGGTCCTCTCTGCCTCTAGGATGCGAATGTTTGTTTCATTCCCCAGATTAGGGAAGTTCTCAGCTACAATTTGCTCAAATACAACTTCTAGTCCTCTCTCTCTCTCCACTCCCTCTGGGATTCCAATTATTCTGACATTGGAACGCTTCATGGTGTCACTTATTTCTCCGATTCTATTTTCATGGATTCTGAGTTGTTTTTCCCTGGCATCCTCTTTTTCCTTTTTATCTATTATATTGTCTTCCAAGTCGCTTATTTGCTCTTCTGCCTCAGTTACCCTAGCTGTTAGATTATCTAGATTGGATTGGATCTCATTGATAGCATTTTTAAGTTCTGCCAATTCACCTTTCATTTCTGCCCTTAGAGACTCTATGTTGCCATTAATTGATTTCTCCATTCTAGCCATTGTCTTCACAATTGCTAGCCTGAATTCCATCTCCGACATCTTGGTTATATCTGCATCCATTTGTAAATCTGCAGCATAAATCATAATCTCTGAGTCTTTTCTGTTTTGGGGGCTCCTCCTCCTAGTCATTCTGTTGATGGGTGTTTGAGGGAATGTATAAAGTCCAAATTATTGACCAGAACCCAAGCAAGATGCACCTGTTATCTTGGGACCTTAGGGTTGCTGGCCTCTTGTTTTCCCAGCCTGTCTTCTGTGGGAAGGGCCTGCTGCACTGTTACTCAGGCAACCCTGTTTGGGCGGAGTTGCCCTGCCCCCCTGTGGTGGGGAATGGGCTCAGTGGGAATCAGTTTTTGGGGCTTTTGTTCTCTGGCGGCTTTTCCTGGTGGCTGTCCGCGTCTCTTCCACGAGTCAGAGCAGAAGAGACCGTTTCCAACCGTCTGCCTCAGAGCAGAGAGACTGCAGTCTGTTCTTCAGTGAGCTCTCCAGGCCACACCGTCTCCGTTTCTGTCCATGCTGCTATAAACTGCAGCAGCCTGGGTTGTGCGCCCCTCCGCAGTGCTCCCAGTCCTGCCTCCAGGTCAGGGCTCATCTCTGCCCTTTGTGCTTCTAAAACCGCCAGGCACCCCCAGATTGTAGGCGCGACCCCGCCACTCCGGGTTTCCACCCCAGGTGCTGCCCTAAAGTCCTTTCCCCGCCGCTACCAGTCTGCAAGTCTGTGCCCATCCCCAGCGTGTGAGGCTGTCGCTCACCTGCGGTGTAGGATCCCCACGGCCAGGCTCCCTCCCGCTGCCGTTTATCCTCCGATATCTGCCCAAGGAATCACAGCTACCCGCTTCGTACCTCAAAACCAACCGCCTGCGATATTCTCTTTGTAGAGATCCAGATCTTCTTACACCTCAGGCTTGTTTTGTGGGTGCTCAGAGTGGTCTGGTAGATATCCAGCTCGATTCCGGGGACCAGTTGAAATAGGGTCCCCTACTCCTCCGCCATCTTTCCCCTGTCTCTTTTATACACTTTAATGTAAAACATTAGTAGTAGTAGTACTTGAACGAGCTGTGTAGAGTCATGAGCATTTATTTCTCTCAGAGGTATTCCCCATCATTAAAATTCAATTAAGAAGCCTCACAGTCAACTAGTGGTCAGCTCCAGAGGTGAAGATGGAAGGAGGATAATCCTGGTGTAAATTTAACTGAGAAGGAAATGGTTCTATATAGTAGGACCAGGAGAGGAGACTCATCTCTGTTAGCCAAATAAAAGCCAGATTTCAAAACTCTAATTTTTGATGTCATCACTAATACTAATTCTTGAACCACTGAGTACAGAATTGAAGTTCACCCTACCTCAGTTTCTCAGCTAAAGTAATAGGATGAGATATTTAGGGATGGAACCCTAAATACTGGTATTGTGCATAAAATATTTCCAGTTTTGAAGATCTTGGCACTAGATTAGTCCATTTTGTTGTGTAACAATACTGCCTCAATGCTCAGCAAAAGCGGATGTTGAAACTCATCATTAGATACAGTTCGGGCTTATATTTTCCCAATTCTCAGTTTCAATTATCCGTGTTATACTTGTCTCCTATCATTTCAGAAAATCACAAGTTGGCAATCATAATTACATAATTCTTTTTGAAGAAGCTGTCAAAAATAGAGGCTTAGAACTAAAAAAAAAAAAAAAAAGTGAGTCCTTTAAATTGATTGGTTTGGGGAATTTTCTCTCTGGATTTGGCCCAAGATTGGATTAAAATAGTTGATTATCTTAATAGTATCCTTAAGTTTTAACCACACAGTCACATTACTTGTGACTCACACTAGGAAATGATTATGTCAGAACTGGAAACTGTAAAGCTAGAAATTGTATAATAATAGAAATACGAATTAAGCTGTGAGTTGCAGAGGCAAGCTGGAATCTGCTGGAACCTAAAACCAACAACAACTGGCGGGGGCATTTCTTTTATCTCTAAATCTGTATTCTATTAATATCAGTGAGCTGCCTGGAACTCAGTCTGCCAAAGAGATATTCGGTGCCTACATTTGGAAATGTACATATGCTTTTCAGCAAATAGACAACAGGTCAGGTTAATGAGAAGTGTTTGCCTGCAGAATTCATCACGTTTTAATAGGTTTGTCATATTGACATGAGGGACCGCGTGAGTCATCATTTCCCGCCAAGGTGAATCTCCGCAGTGGACAGCCGTTTTGCATTTTAATACTCGATGCATGAAAAATTCCACTGCTGGCATCTACTCCTGCCACTTACAATCCTTTGGGGCATAAATTTAGCTGGGCTCAATTTTGTTGCTAATTTTTTTTTAACGCCGGGACCAGGAGAAGTGTTAACTTCCTATCGGTGTGAACTTCAGTCAGTTCATGCCACCGTGTCTGGGCTTTCCGATTTGTCAAATGGGGAGTTTTGTGTGGAGGAAATCTAGCAATTTCACGCAGATAAAAAGAGATCAGAGAGAGAGAGAGAGAGAGCCAGACCAGCTGTGTAAGCAATCTGGAAAAGTGCAAGGGTTTTTTTTTTTTATCATTACTGGAAATGATACATTTTTGCGTTAGGTTAAGATAATCTATGTTGTTTAATGTATAGATTTCTGTGTTGTGATGTAGTAATGTAGTAACTGTAGACAGAGAAGTAAGACTTCAAATGATCTTTTGTCTCTCTGTCTCTCTCTCTTTTTTTTCCTCTTATATTTTCTCTTTTGCTCTATACTCTGGGAAACTTCTTTGACTTTCTGTTTCAATCTTTCAATTAATTATTTAATTTGACCAATCATATTTGAAATTGTTATCTTTTCCATAGCAGTCTGTCCTTCTTCTTCTTTTTTCTTACTATAGTCTCAAATCTGAAGGTAATGGACTATTTTTTTGTTTTCATCTGTCTACCTGAATCATCTATTTCTTCCCATGTCAGTTCTTCTTTCATATTACTTGTTTTCCTCATGGGTCTGTGGATCCATTATTGATTCTTCTTATTTGGGACCGAAGAACTGGATTGGCTGTCCTAGGCAAGACCTGCAGGTTTTCTCTGCTCATGAATAAGGAGGTCCTTCTCCTGATAAACCCATCTTTGGAAGAAAATCTCTGTCAGTCTGGGAAGAGTGTGCCCATTGGCTGTATGTCCTCAGGTAGGCAGAAAGTCTGTTCTAGGCTGTGAGTCCTTCCAAGTACCAGAATAAGAAAGACTTTGTTCTGAATTTGCCAACACCACCCTATGAATTTTGATATTACTCATAGCTGACATTTAGGCAGTGTTATAAGTATTTTAAACATAATTATTTAATCCTCAAAACAACCATATGTAGGGGTGCCTGGGTGGCTCAGTTGGTTAAACGACTGCCTTCGGCTCAGGTCATGATCCTGGAGTCCCGGGATCGAGTCCCACATCAGGCTCCCCGCTCAGTGGGGAGTCTGCTTCTTCCTCTGACTCTCCTCCTTCTCATGCTCTCTGTCTCTCATTCTCTCTCTCTCAAATAAATAAATAAAATCTTTAAAAAAAAAAACAACAACCATATGTAGTAGTTGTACTATTATAGTCCCCATTTTAGATTTTACTTACATAAGGAAAGTAAGGCACAGATAGTTAAGGAAATTGTTCAAGGTCACACAGCTAGTAAGAAACAGACCTGAGCTTTGAGTCCAGCCAGGCTGGCTCTGGAGCCTGTGCCCTTGAACTGTTACATATTCTGCCTGAAGAAAATCCATTGATAATCTCAAAGGAAGAAATCTTGAGTTCTAGGGGCTGAGGCCATGCCAGCTTCCTGTGAATCTCTCTCTTCCCAGAACCTCTTCTCATTCATTCCCCTTTTAGACCCTGCCAACTTAAAGATGAGCTTTTTGAGGGTTGCCAAGGACCAAGTTGCTAATTTCTCCACTCCACCAGTGTGGAGGCTCCACTGGCTTCATCCCTATTTGACGCTACCTCTCCGCCTGCTATCGGCATGTTCCATTCACCCCCACACTGCTCCATATCTCTCATCTGTGATGACTCCTCCTTTATACTCTCAGCTCTTGTGCGTTTATTCTCTTTTGTACGATGCTCTAATTTTACTAGCTTCTCGTTAAAGAAGAGCCATTCCACCATGTTCAGTTAACCAGAGTTTATGAAACTAAATTACACACAATTTTTTGGCCCTTACTTACTTATTTATCTGTTCAAATGGTTTAAAACAACCTGTGCCAATTACCACTATGACATTATCATTCTAAACTAGTAATTAGTTTTGGTTAACCCAAGTTAGTCTCATGATAAAGACGGGAATGTATTTTATTGTTTTACATAAGCCTAGACTTACATATGTGCTTTGATGTATCTAAAAGCCTAGGCATAAGAGCACTTATGAAGACATTTGAAATTTTATTCTGAAAGGGTCTTATTGTAAAAACGTATTCAATTTCCACTAGTTCCTTCCATAATTTTTGAATACTGACTATGGACTTAGGCACTGAGCGAGTCTTAAGGATCTCAGACAGGAGAAATTCGCTGCCTTTTAAAACCTCATAATTTTGTTGGAAACCTTAATTATAAGTCTATTCCTCAGGTTTTAGGAATAGGTTCTACTAATATAATAAAAACTATTTTAAAGTTTAAACTTTCTTGTTACTACTTAAAAATGAGCCAATGAGGCCAGTTCTTAGACATTTCAAGTCGCTGAATATTATTTTTTCCTATGAGAGAAGTATCAGTAGAATTTGAGCCAGAAACTTTACTGAAAGTCAATGCCACCTCTTTGCATTTATCACTGCCAGTCTTGCTCTGCATATTTTTTTGGTATTCGCCATGCATTGTTAACGGTGATTGTCATGTAATTAAATCACTGCTCATCACAAGAGCCTGTTTTTATGCTGAGATAAGCATCAGAAGCCTGCTGCAGGACCCCTAGATCAATAAAGATGTTCCCAGTAGGATTACAAAGAGGCTGGGGTTGAGCAGGGCACCAGAATTAATTAGGAATGATTTCTCTTTTTCTTTCTACTTTCAATATATTTTTTAATTGTTTTTCCATTTTCAATGGGCTCTGCCCCCTCTTTTTTTTAAATTCTATATTGATGCTCAGACACTTCTGTCCAGAGATCTGCAGAGGCTGAGCTCTTAACTTCACCCACTTTTCCAGTCATATCTTCAACTTACTTTAGTGCTAGTTATCTCGGAGTTTCACCATTTTTAAAGAAACTTTGGAAGCAGAGGTGGTCCTCCAATTTCAGAAAGCTTTTTGGATATTAAAATACAAGCTTTGAACTACAGGGGGATTTCTTGTTTTAGTTGGCATGCTCTTGAGACAATGTGATATCCAGGTTTTAGAAGTATTAAGTATATTCTAAAATGAAACCAAATCCAAATCAAACGTGAATTAAAAAAGAAGAAAAAGAAAACTTCTTGGTCTTCCATAACTGTGTATGACATCCTCTTGGTGAGTGATATGTGAAAGAGCCAGGAACACTAAAGCTCATTTCTGAGACCAAAAACATTGTATTCTAAGTAGGAGGTGTGTCCCGGTGCAGATGGAGATGCCATTACAACAGGTGCTCCTATATTCGTCACTTCAAGGATTACTACAATTCCTGGCTGCGGAAATGGAAAGCAGAAATGGGTGAGGCAGCAGCTGCAGGAGGTGGTATCAGTGGGGAAAGGGAGGTGATGGTATCCAAAGAGTAAAAGATGACCTGAATCTTTCTAGGACCTGAGACACGTATTTCACATAAGAGGAGAAAAGAAGGAAATAATCAAATATTACAGAACAGGAAAGAGAAAGTGATCTATTAATGGTGACCCCAAATGACCTCATGGGAAGATTCTATTATCAGGTCCCCACGGTCACAGATGGGCCTTGACAGAGCAATAGAGTGATGGGGTGGGGGCTTTGATGCTTCTTGCCCCTGCTGGTCCTCAATAATTAAATCATGCATACATTCATTCTTTCAGTCAACACACACACACACACACACACACTCACTGAGTGCCTACTCTTAGGGTTTGATAGCATTTAGGGGGCTATAATACACCCTTTACCATCTGAGGTCAAACCAAGAGATAGTTGCAGGAGTCAAACAAATGGAGATGAAAATATATCTTTATTGCTGCTAGGGAATGAGCAGGGCAAGTGGGTTTCTTAATACTGAGCCTCAGAATTAAATAGTCATACCCAGCCAGACACAGAGAGTGTTGGATACCAGAGGCCTAAGACTCCGGGCAGAGATGAGCAGAGCAAAATGCCCACTCTGTGCAGACAGGCCGATTCCAAAGAGAAAGAGGGAATGGCTCTGCTCGGCATGCCTCCTTCCTCTTCCCCGGGCAGGTGTGTTAATAGAGGAGCTGGAGGGAAGTCAGGAGTGTTACTCCAACATAGCTCTCTTTATGGGAGTCTCTTAAGTGGTGGACTGCGGTCAAGGACCTTTCCTCTAGACTGGGAGAGAAACACATACAGATTCCTGCCAGGCAGGAATCGGATACAGTCCATGCCTTCAAGGTGCTCATAGTCCAGTATGGCAACCAGAGCAATAAACAAGCAATAATAACGCATGTGACCAATTTTTTTCCAGCAAGTGGGACATGTTGGACAACTTAGAAAGTAGCTGGCCCATGCGGCACCTGGGTGGCTCAGTCAGTTGAGCGTCCGACTCTTGATTTCTGCTCAGGTCATGATCTCAGGGCCATGAGATGAGATTGAGCCCCACATTGGGGCAATGAGATTCTCTCTCTCTCTCTCCCTCTACTCTTCCCTCCGCTCACGCTTGTGCACTCTCTCTCTCTCTCAAATAAATAAGTAAATCTTAAAAAAAAATAGAAAGTAGCTGGCCCCAACCTAGCTTTCCAGTCCTGTATAACAATACTGTCCTGCAAATATGGCCGATTGCACTCAAAACACACTACTCTGCCATCCTTAATACCTAAGCCTGCTTTGATCGGGAATAGCCTTTTCTCCTCGCTCTCTCTCCCAGTGACATTCATTTTTAGTGCTTTTCCCATATTGCACCTCTCGAAGAAACATTTTTTGATCCCCACAACTCTTTGTCATCTTTCCTCCTTGTAACCGTATATGCCACTTTGTTACTTTCCCATGGCTGTTGCATGCCTCCACGTTGTATGGTAAGAATGCATATGCTCGGCTCATCCCTTCTTGAATGGTGGCATCCCCACAGCTGCATGTCTTCTAACATCTACCTTGGAGCCTTTGCAGGTGGACATACAGAAGTGAGGTTAAGTTAAATGGAAAGGAGCTAAGCGCCCCTCCTTTTAAAACTGGTCAGGCTCTTACTGGCTTCTCAATTCGCTCTGTGTGCTGAGATCTCCCCACATCCAGAGGAGGAAGGATAGAACCACATGGCTCGAGCCACTTCCCTAAACCCTATTAGCTATGGTGGCTTCATTTCTCCGTGCAGAACCGCAAGGGCCATTTACCATGTGAAGGTATTTAAATCTAGAAGGTGACAGATGTGTGGTCAAAGGGAATTCGGGTTTTTCTGAAAAGTTCCGGGGGAATAAGGAATTTCATTATTTGCTCCCTGCAGTCTTCACGCCATCCCTGCATTTTGTATTTTTCATAAAACAAAACATTGTGCCTTCACAGTAGAAGCTCCCAGTGACCTTCGTGCTTTTTCTTGCCTCCCTGGTTGTATTAAACCTCCAAGCTGCGCAGCGGGATTTCTAAAGGACACAGGCCTCAAACCTGCCAACCTATCAATTTAGTGGGGAGAAAAAATAAAAGTTAGTGTGCCTCTCACACGCCTGAGCCTGTATTTGTAACTAACCTTCAGTGCAGACCGCACTGTTCACAAAGAGAGACCTATTCTTGCGGTTTAGATCACCTGTCCCTCTCCCCTCCCCTTCTCAGACCTTTCCGCTGCTTGCTTTTGTCCCTCAGGATGGAATTGTTCCTTCTTTTCCTGCAAGCAACTCTTCTCTCCAAGGACGGTGATATAATGTCTAAAGAAAACCACTCCAGCCCGCAAGTCCCCAGTAGCGGCTTGGGAGGTGACTTGCAGTGTAATGAGGTCTTGCTGCCACTAGGGCCCAAAAGACAATTATGAGAAAGAGTGTATCCTTGGCAACTTTCCAACTTCATATGTGACCCTCTCCGCAGGCAATCGGTTTCTTGGTTTTTGTTTTGTTTTGTTTGTTTATAAGGATCTGTGGTTTTCAAAATTTGAGGAATTGAAAAATACCCCTCCCAGGTTCCCCCTTCTGCTTATGGAGTGTTACTCTCTATTTAGCAGAGGCAAGGACCCAACCAGGATGGAAGTCTTCCCTTGGTTCCGTACATAGGCAGTGAAGAAAGCTGTTAGATTTTATCTCAGTTTGCCAGGCTGGAAGGAGCTCCTGGCAGCTATCTTGTCTGCCAAGTGGACAAAATCTGCCTGCAGAATAAAATCTAATAGACACGACACTAGGAGATGGGAGGGAGCTATTAGGTCCTCCTGGGACTGAAGCAAGACTCATCCCCAGATATCCCAGTTAACTGATCCAATAATTTCCTTCTCTGCATAATTTACATTGTGTTGGGATTCTGTCACTATGACATGAATCTTGACTAATGCAGATGATAATGCAAAAGTGCTTTCTTCTGCTAATTTGCAGATCTTTGATTACATATAAGACTGAGCATTAATTCATGTTTGCTGGCTATTTCTATTCCTTCTCTAATTATTTCTTCATGGTCTCTGCCCGTATTTGACAATTTTCTTTTTGTTTTGTAATAGCTTTTAATATACTTAGAGCATTAGTCTCTTTTCTGTCATATGTGTAGCAAATATTTTTTTCCCAAATTGTCATATATTTTTGACTTCGATAGGTTTTCTTGGCAAATAAATGTTTTTTCTCATGCGTTTTGCCCTTGGCATTATGCTTTAAAAAGCCCTCCCTAATTCAACATTGTTTTTCAAGTGAGCAGACAAAATAAATTTGAAAATCAACAGCACTCATCCATACTGGGAATAACCATTCAGAAAAGGAAATAAAAAATTTAAAATAGCAATGAAAGCTCTAAAGTGCCTGGGTTTAACCTAACAAAGAAAAAGCAAGCATATATGGTGAAAATCCTCAAAGAATTAGAGGACATTAAAAAAAAAAAAAGATTTGATTAAAGGAAGAGGTATTTTTTGATAGGAAAATTTAATAATAAACTTCAGATGAGTTAATATCTGTTGAAGGGGTACAACATAGTAGGTGCTTTCGAAAGGGCTTGTCATGTGTTAACATTTAAACTGCTCACCAACCCTACATAATAATGCTTTCAAGAACATCGGAGTGGATGCTTGGAGGGGTTGGAGAGTATGGAGCCAGAGAAGTACAATGGAATGATGATGGGGAGAAAATCAAATAAAAAGATGGGGAATGCGTTTTACAGACCAATGGATGATAGTCAGCCGTGAACTAAGGAGTATTGTTAGATCCTGTTTGTTCCTGAGGTCCAAAAGCAAAGAAAGAACAAAGTGAAGTAAAACAAAAGGAAAATATGAACCTATATTATCTTCTAGTACTTTCAATGTTTTATTTTTATTTGGTGTAAATTGTGAGAAAAGTATCGACCTTATCCGGTTCTCTCCTCCTCCCCCTAAAAACATCTAGGCAATTGCTGAAATACATTTTATGGATAATTCCTTCTTTCCCACTGTTTTAAAATGCCAAGTTGATTTTGTAATAATATACATATAGATCTGCTTCTGTTGTTTCTTTTGTTTGGTTGTAAAGATCAGCCTGTCTTTTCTTACACCAGTGAAAAACTTTAAAAGAGGTTAGTTTTATATTGGTCTTTTGACTTTCTAGTCTATCAATCACCAATTCTCATTAATTCTACCTTCTAAATATTTGTCAAATCCTTCAATTCTCCAATGCCCCCACCCTGGTTAGCTACATCACCATCTTTCTCCTGGAACACCACAGAGCCCACCATGTAGTTGCCCTGTGTGCATTCTTCATCACATCCAGAACATTCTCTGCACAACAGAAAAGAATAAACTCCTTAAGCCATTAGTTTCATTATGGTATAGTTTCATTATGGTCCCTACCCAGGACCAATAGGAAGATTTTTCACTGCACTCAAATAGAATCTATTCCATGTTGCATGGTCTGCACGTGGCCCCACTTGTTTCTCTCCTCTCCTTTCCCCAAGTCTCTGGAGTTCGGTCTTTTGGTTGACACCAGACTCCTTTTGTTTCTTGACTGTGCCAAGATCTGCTGGTCACAGAGTCTTCAAACCTGCTTTCTTTCTCCTGGGAACTCTCGTTCCCTTTCATCCTTGAGTCAGGTTCAATGTCACTTCCCGTGAAGACCATCACTTACAGCTTTGGGTGGGCTGCATGGCAGGCCAGTGACACCATTTGTGTGCCCGCTGAAGGAAGTGGTGTCCTCCAATTTGGGCATAGAAGAACTGCAGCACCAAACACGGCTCTCCCTGACTGGTAGCTTTCTTGTAAAGCACTTGTTACTGCTTGTAATTAGATATTTACAATATCAGGGTCATTATTTTTTTACTCTCTCCCTCTCCTTCACTAGATTGTAAGCTCCTTGGAGGCAGGGCCATGTCTGTTCTCTCTGCCTTTCCCACAAGCAAAACGCACACAGTGGGTCCTCAAGTATTTACTTAATGAATGAGTAACATCTGGTTGGTCATGTCACTTCCTATCCCTCTTCATTTAAAAAAGTCCCAAGCTATCTATCCCACCTTTTTCTTCTACATAAATTTTCAGATTTTTTTCATGCTCTAAAATATCCTACTGGAATTTCATTATATTCATAAATTATTTTTGGATGACTTGTAATCTTCATGATACTAATTTCTCAATGTGTAAACACGACATAATATTTCATAGCTTTTTTTTCCTCATACGAGTTCTACTCATTTCTTATAAGGGTTATTTCCACTTTGTTTTATATTTGTGGTTGCAACTAGGTGCAATCTTTTTGGAGAGGAGGGATCCTTTTCTTATTCTATTTTCAAAGGAGATATATTTTTAACATAGGAAACTACTGGTATTTTATATACAGTTTTTAATTGGCAAATATATTTAAATCAATTATTACTACTTTTTTTTAGAGCGGGTAGGGGGAGGGAGAGGGAGAGAGAATCTTAAGCAGGCTCCATGTCCAGAGCAGAGCCCAATGCGGGGCTCAATCTCATGACCCTGAGATCATGACCTGAGCCAAAATAAAGAGTTGGACACTTAACCGACTGAGCAACCCAGGTGCCCTTAAATCAATTATTTGTTTTCATGACTTTAATAGATCTTACTGCATTTTCTAGGGAGGCAGTC
>NW_022589764.1:281799-469419 GCF_004348235.1 Phoca vitulina
ACATGGAGCCTGCTTAAGATTCTCTCTCCCTCTCCCTCCCCCTACCCCCTCTAAAAAAAAGTAGTAATAATTGATTTAAATATATTGATTATATATATATATATATATATATATATATATATATATAAATAATTGATTTAAATATATCCATCCCTCTCCCCTCCCCCAGGAGCTGGCATTTCTCTTCCTCCTCCTTGGGTGTCTGTTGTCCCAGCGGCCACGACAAAGTCATTCCTCACTTTCACCAACTGATTTCTGTTTGTGCAGCTGCTAGCAGGAGCCTTCCAAGGCAAGGTGCTACCTGAGAAGCAAGTCTGCCTCCTTCCACTGTCAGAGAGCTTTTAGAAATAACACCCTCCTCTGAGGAAGTCAGAACAGCAACAGGAAAATAAGTAAAACCTATTATAAAACAGTTGTCCAAGAACATGGGCACGGCGCGGGGTGGAGATCGATACACTGTGAAAGTGAAATCTATTTTCACACTGTGTTCTATTTCACAGTTTAATGGTGTTTTAATGCGTCTGTCACTGAGCCCCTTCATGTTATGCAGGTAGAGCCTTTACGGGGGAGAAAGAACCTGGCTTTTCAAGCTTCGCTGTAACATCTTATTTACCAGCTATGATCTGACATTTTCTTTTCCCGTCTGGAGTGATGGTAGATATGGCTCTCCCTCTCAAGCCCTCTGGCTCTTCTTCCAAGTTCTCTTTCATACTCTGAATTTTGCAGGAGGCAAAGCTGGGACCCTTGGAGACTCTTAGATGCCTCTCTGAGAAGCCCTCCAGGATAGTTACCTGTATCTAAGAAGGGGACTAAGACATTTCTGACACTTCCTCCCCATGTCCTCAATTGACCTCCTTCATTTTGCAGGTGACTCAGGCTCTGAGTGTTACTGCCCTCCCTCTCCTGCCTGGGTTTTCTGCTCAGCCCCCAGCCTTGTCTCTCTCTCTCCACCCTACAGGTCAGCAAGCATGTGGTCAGGGGTCTTGCTCTTGCTTCCCCACCCTTATGAAACCAACCCTGATTATTTATTCTTACCCATGGAGAGATCTTTGCTTCTACCTTGACACACTGAAGCCATGTGGTAGTGTAGTCATTGTATTAGTTTCTCAGGGCTGATGGCTTAAAATGACAGAAATGTGTTCCCTCACAGATCCGGAGGCCAGAAGTCTGAAATCAAGAGTTGGCAGGGCCATGATCTCTCTGAAGGCTCTAGGGGACCTATCAATTAACTTTTGGTGTTACCAGAAATCCTTGGCTTTCCTTGGTTCATGGAAACCTCACATACCAAAACGTGGTCACAATCTGAGCTTCTGGGAAGGATATGAACCTGGGGAATACTATGTATGATGGTTAATTTTATGTGTCAACCTGACTGAGCTGTGGTGTCTACCTATGTGGTCAAATATTATTCTGAGTGCTTCTGTGAGAGTGTTTTTGATGGGATTAACAGTTAAATCAGTGGACTTTGAGTAAAACAGATTGCCATCCATACGTGGGTGGGACACATGTAATCAGTTGAAGGCCCAAATGGAACAAAAGACTGACCTTCCCCAAGCAAGAGGGAATTCTGTCAGATGACTGACTTTAGACTTAAACTTCATCATTGGCTCTTTCTGAGTCTTCAGCTTGCCAACCACCCTGCAGATTTGGGACTTGACAACCTCCATAACTGCATGAGCCAATTCCCTAAATCTTTTTCTCTGTGTATGTACACACACACACACACACACACACACACACACACACACACAGTATCTGTTTCTCTGAAGAACCCTGACTAATACACTATCTAACCCAGTACAGCCATGTAAATGAAATATATAGAAGGTGTTCCATGGAAGAACAAACATTATTTAGTTATGCTCAATAATGAAGAGACAGAATTTAGGCACTCAGGTTTCTGTAAGTTAGAGTTATGGAACCATCATGACATCTTCCTGCTTGTCATGAATTCCGAATGGCTGGGTTTTCAGTGGAATTCAAATTATAAGGAGGGGAGGACACTATGACTAGGTATGGCTTATAGCAGAAATTCTCAAAGTATGGTCCTTGGAGATATCTGAGACTCTTGCAGAGGACCCACAAAATCAAAATTATTGTCATAATGATACTAAGATTTTTTTTTTGCTTATTTCAGTTGCATTGACCTTTTTTTTTTTTTTAAGATTTATTTATTTTAGAGCAAGAGCATGCAAGTGGGGGGAGGGGCAGAAGGAGAGGGAGAGAATCTTCAAGCAGACTCCCTGCTGAGAGCAGAGCCCGATACAGGGCTCAATCCTGGGACCCTGAGATCATGACCTGGGCTGAAATCAAGTGGGCTGCTTAACCTACTGTGCCACCCAGGTGCTCCATCAGTTGGGTTGACGTTTAAACTGATGAAACCAAAGTGATGTTGGGTAAAACTAATATGACTGACCATGAATCAGTGCAATCCACCAACCATTATTTACCAAAGTGAATGTCCAGAGCAATAAAAGCCAGTTTTACTTAAAAATGTCATTGAGAAAACAAGAAAAAAATATTAATTGCACTAATTCTGACATTTTTGTTGTGGCAAAATGGGAAGTTCACCTGAAGCAGTTCTGTTCCATATCAAGTATGATGGTTACCTGGAGGAAAAACACTTGTGTGATTGAGTTGCTAGCTGAATTAGCCAGTTTTTCATAGAACAGTATTTTTCCTTGAAAGAACAACTAACAAAGTGTAATTACGCAGACCTGGACACTTGGTAAACATTTTCTTGAAAGTGAATGAAGTGAGACTGTCACTTAAAGGTAAATGATAGTATTTGTTGCAAATGATGAAGGCAGACTTTCAAAAGAAAATTAGAATTTTAGAGAACTTGCATCTGCCATTATGAGCTTAATGGCTCTCTGATGAGATTCATGGTGATGTTGATGAACATGACTGTTATTGTATGTGAAACATACCAAGATTTAGAATGTTTGTCTCAGTGAACTATTGTTTTCCAAATTACAAAAGCAAGATGTTACAAAATTGCATGTAATAGATCCATTCAAACAAAAAGACAAACTAATGGATTTTAATGTTCGTTCATATAATTTCAGGTTCCACATTGCAAATCATCTGTAAAAATTATTACTTGCCAGGTTTTGGTGTAATATGATAACAGAATACCTATAATTATCAAACAGGCTATTAAAATACTCTTCCCTTTTCTAACCAGACAGATGGTAAGACCAAACATTCTTCATACTCTTGAACCAAAACAGTATATTATAATATACTGAATATAGATGCAGGTAGAAGACTCCAGCTGTCTTCTATTAAACCAGACATTAAAGAGTTAGGCAATGGGATGCCTGGGTAGCTCAGTTGGTTAAGCATCTGCCTTTGGCTCAGGTCATGATCCCAGTGTCCTGGGATTGAGTACCACCCATGTTGGGCTCCCTGCTCAGTGGGGAGCCTGCTTCTCCCTCTGCCTGCTGTTCCCCCTGCTTGTCCCCTCTCACTCTCTCTGGCAAATAAATAAATAAAATCTTTAAAAAAAAGAAAGAGTTAGGCCAAAAATGTAAAACAATGCTACTCTTCTCACTAATTATTTGAAAATACAGTTATCTTCAACAAATAACTACATATTTTAACATGTGGTAGATTTGCTATTATTTTAGATGAATTAATACATAACTACTTTTAAAAAATTCTCAATTTTAATTTCTAATACAGTAAACACTGATAGAACCCATATAAACAGATGCTCTTTGGAGTTAAAAAAATTTAAGAGTGTAAATTCTAATCTTGAGGCTAAAAATTTGGTCTAGAACCACTGCTTTAGACAATGATAAAGTGTTTGGATTTTACTCAAAGTGCAGTGAGAAGCCATGTAAAAATTTTAGATAGAAGGTTGGCCTGGTTTTATCAGATGATTACTGGCAAAGATGTTGAGAAATGGTACAGTTCAGTGTATGCTTTGGAATTAGTGCTTGCAGATTGATTATGTGGGGAGGTAAGGGATGGAAAGAGAGGACTCAGAGTGACTCCAATGTAGAGTTGTCAGATTTAGTGTATCACTTGGGGTTCAACCAGAGAATGAGACTTGGTAGGAAATTTATATTAAGCAATTTTATTATTGCAAGGACTGTGTTTACACAGTTGTGGGGACTGGCTAGAAAAGTCCAAAATCCACAGGAGAGGCTGTTAGGCAGGGCAGGCTGGCGCCCTCTGTACTGAGCTGACAGAATATCATCCCTCAGGGAAGCCTCAGATCAGCTTTTAAGGCCTTTCAAATAATTGAATCAGGCCCACCGATTATCTATTACATCTAGAAAACAGATTATCTAGGATCATCTCCTTTGCTTCAAGTGAACTGATTATGGACTTTAATCACATCTACATAATACCTTCATGGTGACACAGATTAGTGTTTAAATGAATAATTGAAGGCTGGTGCCTAATCAAATTAATTGACACATCAAAAAGACCATCACAGTCCACCCCTTATCAACCTGGCATCCATACACATCTCTTTAAACCATACTAAAAACCCAAATGTTGGGTGCCTGGGTGGCACAGTGTCTGCCTCTTGGTTTTGCCTCAGGTCATGATCTCAGGGTCATGAGATCAAGCCCAGCACTGTGGGGTTCCACACTCAGTGGGGAGCCTGCTTGAGATTCTCTCTCTCTTCTCCCCCAACTTGCATGCACTTGCTCGCTCTCTCTTAAATAAATAAAGAAATAAATAAACCCAAACATTCATTCTGAAGGATTCGTGCTATTAGCAATCCTGCCTCATTTGGTTGTTGTAGTTGTCCATTGACTTTAATCATAGAATATGGTAGTAATAAGAGATAATCCTAAGGGATGTCCTATATTCCAGACACACTCTTACATCCGTTGTGTAGTAGCAGCTCACTTTAGTCAGCATCAATCAGAATCAATCCCCCTAGCCAGTACAGTGACCTCCTTATTTGTCTATTGATCCAGAGGCCTGAATTGCCCAAAGTGGCTGGGTGACAGATTGATTATACTGGACTGCTTATATCATGGATGGAACAGCATTCTATTCTTACTGGAAATAGACAATTGACTTTAGATATGGATCAGCCTTCCCTGCGTGCAGCACTCTTGCCAAACCACCATCTGTGGACTTGGAATACATATTGTCCTTTGTTTTACTTAAGCAACTTTACTCCTGGGACTAAAACCCAAGGAATGGTCACTTACTGAGACAGCAAAGACTAAGAGAGGAACAACTTGCAGTCAATTGTTGGATAAATAAGTTGCATACTACTTTCAGGGTTGAAGATGAAGGTGTCCAAATCATCAATATGTAGATAGTGTTTGAATCATGGGACTGGATAAAAGAAGAGAGAGGAAAGATAATAGACACAGTCCACAGTCCCCACTGAAGGGAGATGTAACAGAGAGCAAACAAAGAGCCAGAAAACATAAGAGGGAGTTACCACTGATATGAGAGGGTAAAAAAATATAACTGTCTGAAAACAGAATGACTTTAAATATTTTGAATTCTGTAGTCTTTCACAAAGAGACTCATGCCTTCTGCTGGTCAGCCACGCAAACAAACATGAGACTCATGTTTGAAAATTTTGTGTTACAGACCAAATATTTACTGATCTCTGCTTCAAAGATAGAGAGAATAATGAAATCTTGGGATAACTCATTCATTCATTCAGTAAGAGTTTTTTCCTGGAAAATATGTAGGTAACATTAATTTAGGCATGACAAATACACAATTTAGTAAAATTTGCTTCCTAACCTCAGGTAATTAAGAAAGATTTTGGTGAAAATATAGGACCTGGCTCAGAATTTGATTTTGATGGGGATACAGGAGAAGACTGAGAAATGTGGGAGAAATCATAGATTTGGATTTAAACATCTTATCACAAGGTTTGACAAAGCTCAGTGACTATGAATTTGGGAGAATTAAGAGGGAAAAATGACCAGCATGGTTAACTCCTGAGATATTCTGAAACATTTCATTTCTCTTAGAATTGAGACACTTTTTATCACCATTTTGCACTTTCCCAGTGAGGTTATGAACCAGCTGCCTATTGAGCAAAAATATTACCATCCAATTAATATTTTGGAAGCAGTGACAGACTCTTCTAACCTCCTGGCTCAGCAGTCTGTTCAGAGTCTGATCATACAGGAAGTGGGATAAACGAGGGGCCAGTCAGTTCATCAGGCCCTCACCACAAAGAGCAGAGGCCACTTACTGAAGTCTGTGAACCACAGAAGGCTGCAGCAGGGGATTTTGCGTTTGAATTATGAATATTTAAATAGGCTTATTAAAACCGTGTCCACAGAGAGCAAAAGTGCATTTGCTTTTAAAACAATTAAAAATATAAAAGGCAGTGCAGAACAGTCCCTAACTCATGGAATTTGGAGTTAGAAGACAGAGTGAATCCCTAGCCCCAGCACCTCCCAGCTATGTGGCATGGGGAAATGAATTTGACCTCTATAAGTTTTATCCAACGCCCCACTCCTTCACTTATTCTCATTCATTTAGTCAAAAAAAAATAAATAAAATAAAAGCCTGGTCTTTAGAACCACTGTCTGAATTTCAATCCTGGCTCCATCACTTAATAACTGTACATGTTACCTAACCTTTCTGTGCCTCCATTTACCTACCTGTAAATGAGAATGATACCAGTAACTGTGTCAAGGCCTTGTGAGATTAAATATGTTAATTCATACAATGTATTTAGAAGAGTGCCCAGCACATAACAAGCACAAAACAAATGTCAGCTCTGACATGAAATATTATGTTATTATTGTGTACTAGAAATTGTGCTTGGTGATCAGATGAAATAGTGAGCAAGATTGACAGTCTGTGCCCATATAGAGAAGAGACACACGATAACAACAGAGGTATTATGAAAGTTTAGTATGGAGACTGCAATATGAAGCTGAGGCATGACAGATGACTAGGAATTATCCAAAGACAAAGAAGGGAAGAATATTAGAGATAAAGAATATATGAATATGGGTGGAAAGGATGGAGAATGGAAAGAGAAAGAGGAAGGAAGAAAGGAAGGAAGGAGAAGGGAGGAAGGAAAGGAAGGAGGGAAGGAGGGAGGGAGAAGGAAGGGAGGAAGGAAGGAAGGAAGGAAGGAAAGAAGGAGGGAAAGAAGGAAGAGAAGGAGGGAGGAAGGTAGGGAGGGAGGAAGGAATGAAGGGAGGGAAGAAAGGAAAAAAAGAAAGGAGGAAGAAAGAGAAAGGAAGAAGGAAAGAAAGGAAGAAAAGAAAAGAAAAAAGGAAAAGAAAAGAAAATCTTCTGTCAAGTTGGAATGGGGAAAGGCTCAGAATGAAGTTTGAAAGGCTGAATCACAATTGACTTTGCAAAACATATTAAGTAGTTTGGACTTTGTTTTACGGGCTTCAGAGAGCCCAGGATGGGATGATGATATTTCCATTTTTGAAGCACTCTGGACTGATGGGATAAATGGTAAGCATTACTTGGCAGGGACAAGCAAAAGCAGGGATACCACTAACATGGTTGTTACAGCAAACCAGTCAAGAGATGATAGTGTCTTGAGGTATAATGATTCAGAGAAGATGTATCTGAATCATTTTTAAGAAATAGAAACACGAGGCTTTGGTGGTTGACTGAATATGGGGAATAAAGAAGGGAAGGATCAAGGCTAGCCTCTGACTGATGGTTTGTGCAATAGGTGCATAGTGATGACTTTCATTGGCTTAGGGGACATCAAATGTAGGCTAGGTTTGTGGTGGATGGGATGAGAAAGAAAATGAGTTTAATTTTGGATCTATTGAGTAAGGGTATTAAGGGCAACAACCAACTAGAACTCTCCAGAGGGCAAGCGAAAGTTCTAGGCTGGAGACACAAGGGATCTGTTCATGTAGAGGTGAGGTCTCTGATGGGTGATACAGAGAATGAGATAAGAGCGTCTTCCTAAGGGGGAACCCTGGAGAATACCATCCTCGGGAATGGTTCTGCAGAGAAATTGAAGTATTATTGCAGAGAAGTACGAAGAAAGGTGAGATTATTGAATGCCATCTAAGTCAAGAGTTGGAAGTGTTTCTTAAAGTGGGAAGGAGGAGGAGTCAAGAATGAAGGAGTTTGCAAAAAATTAAGTAGGAAGAAAGTTCTATAACTTGGAGGTCATTGACAACTCAGAGCAGGACAATAGTAGTGAGGTGAGCAGGGAGCTGAGGAGTGAGTGAGAATAAGAATATGGAGTCAGAAAATGTGGCCAACTCTTCAAGTGCTTTGAGAAGGAAAGTTGAAAAATAGAGGGAACCTGCAGGAAGGATGAGGTCAAGAATGAATATTTTAAAGATATGGGGTAAGTCTTAAGTGTGTTTAAATATCATGGATGGGACCGGAAGGGAGGACAAAGCTGAGGATTCCCATGATAGGAAGAGGCTGTAGAATCTTGAGGACAATGGAAGAGAGAGTCTTCCACTAATCAGAAAGAAGGACAGCGTGGGGTGGGAGAGATTCTAAATTGAAATAACACACTCTCTCCTTTGGAGGATCTATCTTTACTGGTATATCTTGGTTTATTTCATGAAGTCCGCTTGTGGCATATGGACCAATTCTTTTCCAACTTTAATGTGCATATGAATCACCTCAAAATCTTGTTTAAATGCAGGTTCTGACTCAACAGGTCTGGATGGGGCTTGAGATCCTGAATTTCTGAGGAGCTCACAGTGGATAACAGGGCTTCAGTACACAGACACTTTGAATAGCCTGTCATAGCCCTACAGTATCTCCTTGTAGCACACGGCTGCAGAATTTTTTCATCATGGTCCTGTTCCTGGGTCCTCACCACCTGAGTTCATTCTCTGCTGCAGAAGCAGATTTCTGTCAGAACAGGACTCTTCCTGGACTGGGATTCCAAATTATATTTATGGTCTAGGGTGTTTTCTGTCCTTAGCCTAGCCACAAATTCGGAGTGTTCATCTCTGGTTGCACATTCAAGTCACCTAGGGAGCTATGAAAACCCTGACGCCATGCTTAATTATAGACCAGTTAAATCAGAATATTAATAAGTATTTATGTCCTGAAAATGTAACCATGAAAAATAGTAATACACGTGTTTTCAAAGAAAAAGGAATATTTGTACTGTTTTTTTAAATAATCCTAATCACTTATCAGTGGGATGTGTGTGCACTGTGCAGCTTCTCAATCCTTGAAATCAGGTTGGATGCCACCACCTCATTTACTGTTCCATACTGATTATACACTGTACTTACTTTTTAAAAAAGATTTTATTTATTTATTTATTTATTTGAGAGAGAAAGAGAGAGCATGTGAGTAGCGGGGAGGAGAAGATGGGGAGGGAGAGAGACAAAGAGTCTCCATGATGAGTGCAGAGCCTGATTTGGAACTCTGTCTCAGGACCCTAAGATCATGACCTGAGCCAAAACCAAGAACTGGATGCTTAACTGACTGGGCCACCCACGTGTCCCTGTCCTTGCTTTTTATCACAACTGCTGAAAACTCAACTTTGCAGAAATGACATCATCAAAAGGAACATATCTCAGATCAATTTTGAAATGTTTGAACTACCTTGCATAGTGTCCAATTAGATGTTGACTATTGCTATGTTTTCCTTGAAATTTTGAAATGGTACCCTGTGAGTTTACCGACTCCCCCCACTTCCTCACCCCCACACAGAGTACATTAGCACATAATTTTGCTAATTAAGAATTAAGAATTTAGATTCAATAAACATAATATTTTCTGTCAAATGTAAAGTTTCTACATTCTTGCTCATAATTTCTGTAGCTAATTTATCATGGGTCAGTAACAAACATTTGAACCGTCAGCAATCCAGGGACCACGCTTTTAAGTAGCACTGGTCTGGGGTTTCCTCCATGATCTCATTCACTGATATTCCTCCATTGCTCATTATACTTCAGATGTAGAGTTCTTCCTGATGCTCTTAGAAGACATCAAGCTCAGTGATGCTCTTATTCTTTTCTACTTGCTCTACCTTCTGCCTATAAAATGCCTGTTCTGAGAGCTTCAAATGGTTGACTTCTTCTATCCATCCAGTTCTTAGTTCAAGAACTATCTCTTTACTTAGGCTTTTCCTGATGATTCAGTTTAAACTACCAACACCCCAGCGTGCCTGGGTGCCTCAGTTGGTTAGGTATCTGACTCTTGGTTTTGGCTCAAGTCATGATTTCAGGATCTTGGGATCGAGCCCTGCACCGGGCTCCATGCTCAGTGGGGAGTCTGCTTGAGGATTTCTCTCTCTCTCCTTCTGCCCCTCCCCCTGCTCATGCACTCTCTCTCTCAAATTCATAAAATATTTTTAAAAATTATCGGGGCACCTGGGTGGCTCAGTCGTTAAGCGTCTGCCTTCAGCTCAGGTCATGATCCCAGGGTCCTGGGATCAAGCCCCGCATCGGGCTCCCTGCTCAGCCGAGAGCCTGCTTCTCTCTCTCCCACTGCCCCTGCTTGTGTTCCCTCTCTCTCTGTCAAATAAATAAATAAAATCTTTAAAAAAAAAATTACCAACACCCCTAAGTCTTTCTCTTTAATATTACCCTAATTCCCTTTTTTTCTACAGCAGTTATTATTTAACACAATCTTGCCTATTTATTCGCTTTCATATTTAATATTTTGCATCACACCAGGATCATAAATACTTTATGGGTAGGGACCGTATCTGTTTTGTTCACCACTATAGCCCAGTGTCTTAAACAGGGCCTCGTGTGTAGCCAGCACTGTAAATTAATTGTTGGATGAATGAAAAAAATGCTAAATAAGAATTCTTGTTATACTTAAGTCTAGGATGGACAAGTGGTAATAAGTGGCAAAGATTTTAGAAAAAATAAAGGAACAAAACTTAAAAATAAGAAAATCCTATCCAATTGCATTATCTTTTCTGTAATTTAGTAAAAATAAGATAATATTGAGTTTAACAGTTAGCATTCTTTACTGTCTTGGGGAATAAGACCTCTGTGGGAACAGAGCTAAGGGCCATTTAGCACATTCTTTGTATGCTGTCTATTCATTTTTTTCTTGCTTCTTAGATTCCTGGCTCACTAAAGATAGAGATCATGCATTATACTTTTAAAAATATATCTCTCATAAGGCCTGCCATTTGTCTTAATTGATTAGACTGCTCTAACAAAATAACATAAACTGGGTGACTTAATAACAAACACCTGTTTCTTATGGTTCTGGAGACTGGGAAGACCAGATAAAGACACTGAGGAACTTGGTATCTGGTGAGAACCCACTTTCTGGTTTGTAAACAGTGTCTTTTACTGTGTCCTCACATGACAGAGTGGGGGAAGGATCTCTCTAGAGTCTCTTTTTAAGGGCAATAATGCCACTCATGAGGGCTCTATCTTCATGACCTAATCTACTCCCAAAGGCCCCACCTCCTAATACCATCACTTGGGGGGTAATATTTCAGCATATGTATTTGGCAGGGGTGGGGTATGGTGAGGGTACAAAACATTTAATCTATAGCACATTTTCTTTTTTAAATTTTTTATTTAAATTCAATTAGCCAACATATAGTACATCATTAGTTTTTGATGTAATGTTCAATGAGTCATTAGTGTATTAACACCCAGTGCTCATGCCCTCCTTAATGCCCATCACCCAGTTACCCCATCCCCCCATACTACTAAGCTATCAGAAAGGACGAATACCTACCAAAATTTCTTTTAACACAAAAGTGATATAATTACTATATTTTGGTGTCCATGAAGATTTCCCTGTATTTCTTAGCCCTTAACTAACCTTCACTGGAAAATAAAACAAAACAAAACAATACAGGAGGAGGTTAAGAAGGCAAATGTAATTTTATGATTCTCCCATCACTATAGAACTGTTTGGAGTGTTGCATCTATGGACTTAGAAGCTGGCTAGGAGAGCTGATGGTGGAAGAATTCAACTCAATCTGCGACCATCACTTCAAAGCTATGTGGAGTCTCATTGTGGTTCTAATTTGCACTTCCTTAATGATTTGTGATGTTGAGCATCTTTTCATGTACCTTTTGGCCCTTCATATACATTTTTTTGGAAAAGTGTCCATTCAGATTCTCTGTCTATTTTCTATTTGTGTTATTATTAGTAATTATTATTACTTTGCTATTGACTTGTATGAGTTCTTTATATATTTTGAATATTAACTTCTTATCAGATATATGGTTTGAAAATATTTTTTCCCATTTCATAGGCTGTCTTTTCCTTTTGTTGATGGTCTCTTTGGCTGTGCAGCAGCTTTTAGTTCGATGAAGCCCCAAAGGATTATTATTATTATTTTTAATTTTATTGCTTGTGCTTTGGGCATCATATCCAAAAAATCATTACCAAGACCCACGTCAAGTTGTCTTATTCCTATGTTTACTTCTAGGAGTTTCATGGATTCAGGTCTTACATTTGAGCCTATAATACATTTTGAGTTAATTTTTGTGAGTGGTATAGGACATGGGTCCAGTTTCATTCTTTTAAATGTGAATAATCAATTATCACAGCACCATTTGTCGCAAAGACTGTCTTTTCTCCATTAAGTATTCTTGGCTCCCTTGCCAAATACTAGTTGACTGTGTGTGTGTGGGGTGGGGGGTTTGTTTCTGGGCTCCTAATTCTGTTCCACTGGTCTATTTTCCTGTTTTTACACCAGTACAGCACTGTTTTCAATGACCATACCTTGGAATTGGAAAGTGTGATGTCTCCTGCTTTGTTCTTTTTTTCTCAGAATTGCTTTGGCTATTTGGAGTCTTTTGTGGTTTCATATAAATTTTAGGAGTGTTTTCTCTACTTCTGTAAAAAATGCCATTAGAATCTTGGTAGAGATTGCATTGGATCTTTGGGAATATTGACATTTTAACAATGTTAATTCTTCCAGTTCATGAATGTGCAAAACCTTTCCATTTATCTGTGTCTTCTTTGATTTCTTTCATCAGCGTTTTCAGATTTGAGATCTTTGACCTCCTTTGTAAATTTATTCCTAAGTATTTTATTGTTTTTGATGCTATTATAAGTGAGATCATTTTAAATTTATTTTTCAAAAAATGTATTGTTGCTATATAGAAAAACTACTGAGTTTTGTATCTGAACTTTGCATCGTGAATCTTTATTGAATTTACTGATTATATTTAATAGCTTTTTTTTTTTTGGAGGGGGTTGAGTCTTTAGCATTTTCTCCATATAAAATCATGTCATCTGTGAATAGAGACAATTTTCATTCTTTCTTTCCAATTCTAATACCTTTTATTTCTTTTTCTTGTCTGCTTGCTCTAGCTAAAACTTCTAGGACTATGTTGAATAGGAATGATGACAGTGGGCATCCTTGTCTTATTCCTGATCTTAGGGACAGCTTTCAACACTTTCATCACTGAGTATGATATTAGCTGTGGGTTTGTCATACATGGCCTTTACGATGTTGAGATACATCATTAAGAATTTTTAACATGAATGGATGTTAAATTTTGTCAAATGCTTTTTCTGCATCTATTGGGATAATCATATGATTCTTTTCTTTCATTTTGTTAATCTGATGTATCACACTGATTGATTTGCATATGTTGAAGCATCCTTTCATCCCAGGGATAAAAATCACTAGCTCATGGTGAATGATTGTTTTAATGGACTGCTGAATTTGGTTTGCTACTGTTTTATTATGAGTTCTTACAATTACGTTCATCAGGGATACTGGCCTTTAGTTTTCTTTTGTAGTAGTGTCCTTTTCTGGTTTTGGTATCAGGATAATGCAGGAGGTTTCCTTCTCAATTTTTTGGAAGAGTTTGAGAAAGATTGGTGTTAATTTTTCTTTAAATGTTTGGTAAAATTCACCATGGAAGCCATCTGGTCCTGGACTTTTCTTTCTTGGGAGATTTTTGATTACTGATTCAATCTCATTACTAGTAATTGTTCTCTACAGCTTTTCTCTTTCTTTCTGATTCAGTCTTCATAAATTGTATGTTTCTAAGAATCCTTCCATTTCTTCTAGGTTGTTCAATTTATTGGCATGTAATTGTTTGTAGTAATCTCTTAGGATCCTTTGACTTTCTGTGGTATCCATTGTAATGTTTCTTTTTTTTAATTTATAATTTTATTGATTTTTTTTTCTCCCCTTGGTTAGTCTAGCTAAGGTTTTGTCAATTTTGTTTCTGTTTTCAAAGAACCAACTTTTAGTTGGCTACTATTGTTTGGCTGATCCTGTTTCTTTGGGATCATTAGACTTTCCCAAGGAAAATGAAGCTGAGAGAGTTTATTTCAAGAAACTGAAGGAATTTTCTCACAAGAAATGCTAAAAGAATTTTTTTGAATGGAAGTAAAAGAATGTTAATTAACATCATAAACACAAAAAGGTAGTGTAAATTTTACTGGTAATGGTAAATATATAGCCATGGTTAGATTCTGCAATATAGTGATAGTGGTGAAAAGTTTTTGTTTGAGAAAGTCTAAATCTAATTTTAGTTTGGCTATTCTTGCTTATTTGGGATGACTGCTTTTAATGTAGGCATTTATTGCTATGAATAATTGCTATGAACTTCTTCTTAGAACTGCTTTTGCTGCATCTCACAAGTTCTGATATGTTGTATTTCCATTTTCATTTGTCTCAAGAAATTTGTTTATTCCCCCTTTATTTTTTTCTTTGCTCCATTGCATGTTTAGGAGAGTGTTGTTTATGGGGCCTACCTGGGTGGCTCAGTCAGTTAAGTGTCTACCTTCGGCTCAGGTCACGATCCTGGAGTTCCAGGATCAAGCCCCACCATGGGCTCCCCGCTCAGCGGGAGTCTGCTTCTCC
Source organism: Phoca vitulina (assembly GCF_004348235.1). Lineage (NCBI taxonomy): Eukaryota > Metazoa > Chordata > Mammalia > Carnivora > Phocidae > Phoca > Phoca vitulina. The sequence continues at coordinate 296,531 of NW_022589764.1, forward strand.
CTCTGACCCTCCTCCCTCTCATGCTCTCTCTCACTCACTCTCTTTCTCTCTCTCTCACTCAAATAAATAAAATCTTTTTTTTTTTTTTAAAGGAGAGTGTTGTTTAATTTCCTTGCTTTTATAATTTTTCCAGTTCTCCTCTTGTTACTGATTTCTAGTTTCATGCCATTGTGGCCAGAGAAGATACTTAGTATGATTTAATCTTCTTGAATTTGCTAAGATTTGTTTTGTGACCTAACATATGGTCTTTCCTAGAGCATGTTCCATCTGTACTTGAGAAGAATGTGTATTCTGTTGTTCCATAGAAAGTTTTGCATATATGTGTTAGGTTCATCTGATCTATAGTGTATTCAAATGTACTGTTTTCTTATTGATTCTCTGTCTGGATGATCTATCCATTTTTGACAGTAGGGTGTTAAAGTCCTCAAGTAGTATTGTATTGCTGTTTATTTCTCCTTTTAGCTCTTAGTTTTTGCCTTATATATTGGATGCTTTAATGTTAGGCACATAAATATTTATAATTGTTATATCTTCTTGATGTATTGATCCCTTTATCATAATATAATTACTCTTTTTACCATTTTCAGTTTAAAATCTATTTTGTTGACATAAGCATAGCTACCCCTGCATATTTTTGGTTACCATTTGCTTAAATTATTTCCCTCCATGTTTTCACTCTCAATTTATGTGTGCCTGTTAAGGTTAAAGTGGATCTCTTATAGGCAGAATATTTTTGGATTTTAAAAAACAAAAAAAGTTATTCAGCCATTTTATATCTTTTAATTGGATAATCTAATCTACTTATGTTTACAGTAATTATTGATAGGTAAAGACTTACTATTGCCATTTTATTAATTGTTTTCTGGTTGTTTTGTAAGTTCATTGTTCCATTTCTTATCCTACTATCTTTCTTTGTGTTTTGATATATTTTGGTATCAGTGTGCTTTGACTTCTTTATCATGTTCTTTTGTGTAATTACTACAGGATTTTTCCTTGTGGTTATGATGAAGTTTACATAAAATATCTTAAATTTATAATCTTATTTTAAACTGATAAGAACTTAAATAGAATTTGTAAAATTTACACTTTCACTTCTCCTCCCCCTCACATTTTTGGTTATTGCTGTTAAAATTTACATTTTTTAATATTGTGTAACTAATAACAGATTATAGTAGTTATGGCTATTTTAACTACTTAAAATATTTTTTAGAGTGGATTTGTAAGTGAATTATGCACCACTATAATCATAAGGCAGAATCTAACAATGACTATATATTTACCATTACCAGTGAAATTTACACTACCTTTTTATGTTTTTATGATGTTAATTAGCATTCTTTTAATTCCACTCAAAGAATTCCTTTTAACGGTCCTTGTAAGGAAATTCCTTTAGTTTCTTGTAATAAACTCTCTCAACTTTAGTTTGCTTGGGAAAGTCTTTATCCTTCCTTTATTTCTGAATGACAGCTTCAGCAGTTATAGAATTCTTGAAGTTTTTTCTTTCGATATTCGATATTCATTCCTAGCCTAAAAAGTTTTTGTTGAGAAATCTGTCATTAATCTTCTGGGGTTTTTTCTGAATGTAATTTCTCTTTTTTTCTTGCTGCTCTTAAAATTGTTTGTCTTTGAGTTTTACCTATTTAATTATTATGTGTCTTGATGTGGTCTTATTCAGGTTCAACTTAATTCGGTGGTTTTGGGGCCTCATGGATCTGAATGTCTATTTCTCTCCACAGGTTTGGGAAGTTTTCAGCCATTATTGCTTTAAATATACTTTCAGTTTCTTTCTTTCTTTCTTTTTTCCCTCCTTTCCTTCCTTCCTTCCTTCCTCCTTCTGGAATTACTATAATGTGACTATTATTTCTTCTCGTTGTGTCCTATAATTCCCATAGGTTTTCTTCACTCTTCTCATTATTTTTTTATTTTTGCTCCTCTGACTGGGTAATTTCCAATGTCCTATCCTTCAGGTCTCTGGTTCTTTCTTCTACATAGTTACCTGAAATTCTCAATTAAATTCTTCAATTCAGCTATTATACTTTTCAACTCTAGGAATTTTTCATGGTTGCTATTTTTTTGTCAAACTTCTCCTTTTGTTCATGCATTGCTTTCCTGATTAAGTTTAGTTGACTTTCTGTGTGTGTTTTTTTTTTTTTTTTTTGTAGTTCACTACTTTAAGAGGATTATTCTGAATTCTTTGTCCGACAGTTCATAGATCTCCATTTATTTAGAGTCAATTTTTGGAGATTTATTAGTTTTCTGTGGTAACGTCGTCTTTACCTGATTTTTTTTTTTTTTTTTAATGACTCTTGATTCCTTACATTGTTTTCAATGCATTTGAGGAACTGGGCCCCTTTTCTAAACTTTACAGGCTTGCTTTAGCAGAGACAATTCTTAACCAGTCAGCTCAGTTTGGGTTTCTGGATGTGTCTGCTGGTAATGTTCTTGGGCAGGTGGGGCCTGCTATTATGGTCTACTTTTGGGTGAAATAGTCACTTTGAGCTCTGAGGATGAGGATGAACAGGGTATGTCACTGGCTGTAACCACGTGACTAGAACTGCTGGCTTTGTTCCATACCCAAGGAAGGCTGTAGGATAGGCTTTGCATTTGTCTGGATTGTTGGTCAGGCTTACTAGATAGTTGACACTGGGTACTGTCTTCAGTATTTGATGGGGCTATGAATTAGCTTCCCTGCCCTGGCAAGACAGCAGGACAGGACCCAGGGCCGTTACAGGTCTTGTCTGGGGATCCAAATCAGGCCAGAGTGTGCACTGAATTCCCTGGCCAGGTGACGTCACTGTTTCTTCTCTGTAGATGGGTAAACTATAAGCTGTGCTCTCTGTTCAAGTGCTACTGTAAATAGGGCTGTTGAATGGGCTATGTGGCTTCCTATGTGCTCTGGTTAGGTTCCCTGGTTGGACAGGCTGAAGGCTATATTTAGTGATGAGTGGAGCTGTAAATTAGATTTTTTTGCCCACATATAGCAGAAGCAGCTCTAAAGCTGGTAAAGCTCTTTGTTGTCTTAACTCAAGCCAACCCACACCAAAATTCCCTAACTGAAGACCACTGGCTTTTCTCTGCAAACTATTAGCTCTGTCCTTCTGCCTCTCAGTTCTACTGCTTCTGGGCTATATGGCTTCCAAGAGTTGTTGCCAGCATTTCTGGTCAGATGGGGTTGAAAGACATTTTCCATAGCAGGTGGGCTATATAGCAGCTTCCTTGCCTGGGTGAGAGGAGGAGGGGCTGGGCAAGGCTCCTCTCAATTTCCCAAACAGGCTTTCTGATTGGGAGATGCTGGAATCTACCCTCAGCCTTGGCTAGGAACTAATCCTCCTGCCTGTGTGTAACACAGGAATGCCCCACGTCAGGTACTGGCTTTGCTCTGGGGGCCATCTGCTCTGCCCACCTGCCTTTGGCTCAAGTGCCATGGAACCTCTCTGTTTCCAGGAATTTTCATGAGCACTTCTGGTCAAATGGAGCTAGAAGACACACTCGCTAGTGAGTGGGGCTCTAAGTCAGCTCCTTGCCTGGTTGTGGCCAAACTAAGCTCTAGGGCTGCAAAATTCCTATTTGAGAATCTGAATTAGGCAGATTAGCACCCCTTTGAGGTTCCCTGGTCAGAGAACACTGCTGACTTGGTTCTGTCACTGAGCAAAATCACTGGTTGGGATTAATACTTAAGCACTAAAGGTATGAACTTGGTGCTAAGATCTCTGTGCTGGTTGCTCAAACCCTCCCCACCTTCTGGGTCACAGTCAGATTCCCAGTGGTTGAGCCCTACAGATTTCCCTGCAGTCCCTGTGGTGTGAGATCAGGGCTCTTACAAAGCAACGGACAATGCTAGGTGTGGCTCGTTGTCCTCCCTGGGTTCTCTTTTGCCATTGGAGGAGCTGGAGGTTCAGGGGAGACCTCTCTGCCTGGTGCTGCCCGGGCCTGGGGGAGGGACAGTGTGGTCCATGAGTAGCCTTCTAATGCAGTCTGTTTGGGTCTCTATGGTACTGAGAGGTCTTCAGCTTCACCCCTGCAATTTTAGGATTCTCACAGTAGTAGACTCAGTTTTGAATGGTTGATAGTTGTTTTTGTGAGGGGGAGTGAAGTCAGGAACAACCTATGTCACCATTTTGGTGACCCCCATTTTTTTTAATAAGTTTGATTTTGTCTTACATCCTCTGCCCCATTTCCCTTTTAAGACTACTGGCAAGGATGAACAGAAGTAATTGCTGTTTAATAGTAGATGCCCAAAGGGAAAATGGATTCCATCACATGGTTTCAGGCACAGAACTGAAATTTGCTTTGTGAGAAATACAATAAGAACTGAAAATTGAAGATAGTTGAAAATTACAATTATGAATGTTATTTTTAAAACTGTGAGACAATTAGATATGATGAGATGTGGATGTTCTCTGATGTGTTATAAACCTCAAACTATTAGCGTTGTAGCATAAGCAAAATATTAGCTAGCATAAGTTTTGAAAATGTTTTCCAGAGACAATATTTTATCCAGAAATACAAACTGCACTGACCAATTTTCACTGTTTAATTTCATTGAGCCCTTCTACCCCAAAACAACAAAGACCATGTTAGTATAAGAGTTAGAGGAAAGTTTGAAAAAAAGTTTGATATTGACATTAAAGTGCCCTATTTGCTAAAACCCATCAAGTGGCAGAGTTATCAGAGACAGTCCAGTTCATTTCTTAATGTGTGCTCTTGGTGAAGGGAAGGATTAGAGACTTGGGCAAGCAGATCCAGTTTTCCTTTATTAAACTGCTCTATTTTTTTGGAAAGGAACTCAAAGGTCAATGGTAAGTACACAATTATCTTTGCTTCAACACTGACTCTTGGCTAGGGAGTTAACAAAGTTTGAGGAGGAAGAGCCTCTTTCTACCCATGTTTGAGGGAAATTGTTTAGTATGGTACTTCAACAATGTATTTGTATAGTGGCCTGAGTAATAATTTGTCTTTTTTGCACCTTTCCAAGGAAAGAAGAAGCCATAGTAGCCTATCGCCCCTGGGACCAATGTCTGTCCCTAATGTTGGTTGCCTGTCCAGTCTAAAGAGCAATCATATGATTAAGTATAGGACTAGAGAAAACAAACTCCCTAATACTTTATAGGTTTTAGGTAAGTTTATATATTGGGAGGTGGCTATTATTAGTGAGATTATTTGCTTTTAACGTAAGATTAGGTGGCCCTCACTCCCTGAGATTTAATTTCCCCTGCATCAAATTTAGCAGCCACCTTGCTTTCTGTGGAATCCACCCACCCATCAAATATTACTGAGTGCTTTTCAGTGCCAGGGTCTGGTGTTACATACAGAATGGTTTTTTCCTTCACAGGCTTCCTGTCTACTTTTATATGGAAACAAGTAAAAACATAAATGATATGGGTGTGATGCAAGAGAGGGAGAGGGCGGGAGGATCAAGGAATGATATGTAAACCCACTAGGTTAAAAGCACTTACAGATGTTTCTCTAATGATTCTCTTCACCTCTGTTCAGGGTTCCTACTGCAGGCCAGAGCAAATCAAGTTTCAAAAGTCTGCTGACATGAACATCCACCTCTGAGCTCCTTTCTCCCCAAACTTATAGGAAGTTAGGTCCAAGGCTCCCCACCCCTGCCCTGCCCTAGGTTTCAACTCAACGTTGTCTGTTTCCCCCAGCCATCATTACTATCATGAAACCTTACCTTCACTGCTTGTTTCCAGCTCTCATTTTCCTCATTGATAATTATTACCCAGAGGTAACAACTAATCAATATATTAAGACCTCGGAAACTTTAATTGTTCAACCCAAGAGCAAGAGTAGGAAGGTACATTGGTAACATGGAAGTGGAAACTAGTAGTGGCTTTTCAAAGATACTTGTATGGGTAGTCCTAAAAAGCAGTGTCACCACATATTTTATTCATCCAAGAAAGTCCCTCAATAGAACATTCTCATTGTTTCTGTAAAACAGTTTTGCCCGTTTTAACCACGTAACAAACTTGTTGCTCAGGAAATGATCATGCATTTCCTTTTATCCCTGCAGAATCAATATAAATCATTAGTTATTCAAGTGTGAAGTAGCTCCAAATGAAGAGAACACTTGTCATCAAAGATGCTGGGAATATGGTAGAGAATGAGAGAGACCCGGTTCTTCTTTAATGGAGCCTATATTTTGATGAGAAAGATAGACATGGAAGACAAACTTCATTAATAACTAATTACAATGCTACTAGGAAAAAGCACCAAGATTTGTAGAAAATTCCAAATGACAATCTGAGATACTGGCAACCTGATATTTTTCATCCAACTAATAAATATTGCCTCTCCTTGCTTTAACTTGCTGCCTCTAGAATCATAGGGTACTTAATGTTGTATATTTTCCAAGGTCTTTGAATTTCTTCTTAAAAAAAAAAAGATTGTTTTCTTCCCTCCAGAAATTAAAGCAGGGAGAAATTATTAGTAAATTTTGGAAGTAGGAGAAAGACACAGGAGAAGTTTGTGCTACTTAAAACTCATGTTCTCAGTAAGACCCTCAAGTCCGCCCGGTATTCCGATGAATCGAGGTTGTACTTTCTGTGCTCACAAAAGGGCCCACTGCCCAGTGACTTCAGGTCCACGATAATCCTCAATTCTAATTAAGCTGCTTTGCAAGCCTACTTATCTGACAGGAGCATACAGCAAACAATAAGTGCGGATGCACGCCTCAGCACTATGGAATGAGACCTTGGTCTTGAAATCCAGTCTTTTACCTCCTCCCTGTTTAAACTCTGATTGCCTTGAGCACAAAAGAAGCAATGGCAGCCCTATCCCTGGCTCCACGCCACTGTCGGGGCGGCTCAGATTGCTTCTTCTCCCCAGTCTATTCCGCTAAATGCACGAGGGAAACCACTCCAAGGAGCGACCGATTCAGCCATTCTATTGATGCAACCACATTTACTCAGCTGAATGGCATTTCCATTGTTTTGCGGTCATCCAGCAGTTGATTGACACCTGTTCATTGGACAGTAAATGGGCAAATGACCACATTTGAAAAGTTGCAGTTTGCAAATATTCTCCTTTTACGGCACGGCTTTTTTTTTTTTTCTTTCTTTCTTTTTCCAGAATAGCAGTCTCTTTGAGGAGAGGGGGCTTATGGAGTGTTTATATAATTTCCTTTTTAAAGAAATACATAAAAGTGTGATGACATGGAATTAGGGCAAAATGGCCTAAAAGCATAGGGTTTTGGTGATGGAAAGAATCGGGGATTTTAAGTGTCTACACCAACTTTTAATAAGAGAATATTAAGGGACAGAAAGATGAAGTGACTTAATCAGGGTCACGTGGACAATTAAAGTCTTATTGAGCTGAGACACTCAGACCTTCCATTTAATCCTGCAACACAATACTCTCTACGTAAGCACTGATTTTAAGGAGCAAAACAAACAAAAACACAGTACCAAGTTGTTAAGTAAACATTGGACATACATTCAATAATCCCACTATTTTGACAAGCAATGAAATGGAATAAACATCAAATGTAAAATGATTGAGAAATTTTAGGGAAAAAAATCAGTAAGATGAGTCTCACAAGCGTAATAATAATAGCTTATAAAAAATCCAAACCACAAAGAGCACATGCTGTAACCATTTGGAGAAAGGGGTGATTGGAAAGGAGTGAGGGGTGCTGGTCAAGGTCTATTTCTTTTCTTTTCTTTTTTTTTTTTTTAGGGAAAGAGAGAGAGTGTGAGTGCAAGTTGGGGGAGGAGGGGCAGAGGGAAAGGGAGAGAGAGAATCTTAAGCAGGCTCCACACTCAGAGCAGAGCCTGAGCAGGGCTTGATCTCATGACCCTGAGATCATGCAAGGTCTGTTTCTTGATGTGAGTACTAGTTACATGTTTGTGTTCACCATGCAAAAACCCCAGCAAACTGTTCACTTATGATTTGTGCCTGTTCTTATACCATAATTAAAAGTTTACAGTTTTTTTTTAACCTTAGAAGATTTCCTAAATTTCATATTTCACAAGTAATGAGGCCAAAACCTAATTTGTATTTTTTAAACTGTAGGAATATGGGAAGAAGTGGTCTTGCAAGAACCTTGGAAAATCAGGTTAATGGCTTGAATTCGGGGGGTGGGGGGCTTTCTCCAGATTCTATCATATGCCACTTAACTCACTTTCCCTTCCTGGTTTTTGTCTGTAAAAAGGTGGTTATAAGACATTTACCTCCTTGAAAATGAGGGGCCATTTGGGAGGGCTGTTGAAGTCCTTTCCATTAAAATAGGTGATGGCATAGTGGTGAATAAGTGTGTCCAGCTTGGAGCAAGCAGAACCCCTCACTCACCTTTGGCCCTATGTGTTGTAGAAGCACTACCTCATCTGCTCTATAATTCTGCTGTATAATTCTTCCTTCAAAAATCATTCTTCTTGGGTCAGACCCAAATGTAGTATCTTTCGCTACTATACACCACCCTATCTTTGGTTTAATTATTCAAAGATTCTTAGTTTGGATTTCTCTTTGGCATTTTTGTAAAGCCACATATCCAAAGATGAGGAAGTAGATTTTGGTTGATTTTGGTTAGGAGCTGGGGTGGTTTTGAAACATGGTTGCAAAATACCTCAACAGTTCCTCCCGTTGAGAAAATGTCTCCTGCCATTCCTTGAAAACAAATGTTGTGTGACCCTCAGACCAACAGAGTGGGAGTTCTGAGGCTGAGTCATAAATGTAGACATAGCTTCTGCTTTGTTGGGATGCTTGGACTTAGAGCCCTGGGTTGCCCTGTAGAAAGATTGACTATCCTGAGACTGCCATGTTGTAAGGAAGCCAAACCACATGGAGGTGCCACGGGGAGGCACTTCAGTCTTTGAATCTTCCCAGCCCAACATATGTCCCAGATGACAAGTGAAGGAGCCTTCAGATGATTCCAGCCCTCAGATATTAAAGTCACCTCCCTCCACCCCAGCCTTTAAGTTATCCCAGCTAAGGCCCCAGACATGGAGGCACAAGTCATCCCCACTGTGCCCTCACTGCATTCCTAGCCCATGGAATCCCTGAGCATAATAAAATGGTTATTTCAAGCCAGCAAGTTTGGGGTTAGTTATGTAGCAACTGAACTAAGGAACACTAAAAGTCAAGTGAAGTTTAGCCAATATCATTCTGCTAGAGAGACTAGACTCTGTATGTACAAGGATGAGCCAGGCCACCTGAGATGTCAAATGGAGAAGTCTGGTGGGGCAATATCAGAGGGACGTGGATCCCAATGCCACACATGGTTATTGACTGAGCTATAGTTGTATCATTCATCAGGAGAGGAATTCCAATGCCTTCCTTAACATTGTTGCAGAGTTGTCCCAAGAATCATGGAAATACATACGAAAGCAGTATCTTTCTTTTATTTTTTTTAAATTTTATTTTATTATGTTATGTTAGTCACCGTATATTACATCATTAGTTTTTGATGTAGTGTTCCGCGATTCATTGTTTGCATATCACACCAAGTGCTCCATTTAATACGTGCCTTCCTTAATACCCATCACCAGACTAACCCATGCCCCCACCCCCACCCCTCTAAAACCCTCAGTTTGTTTCTCAGAGTCCAAAGTCTCTCATGGTTCATCTCTCTCTCCGATTTCCCCCCACCTTCATTTTTCCCTTCCTACTATCTTCTTTGTTTGTTTGTTTGTTTGTTTTTAACATATAATGTATTATTTGTTTCAGAGGTACGGGTCTGTGATTCATCAGTCTTACACAATTCACAGCACTCACCATAGCACATACCCTCCCCAGTGTCCATCACCCAGCCACCCCACCCCTCCCACCCCCCACCACTCCAGCAGCCCTCAGTTTGTTTCCTGAGATTAAGAATTCCTCATATCGGTGAGATCATGATACTTGTCTTTCTCTGATTGACTTATTTTGCTTAGCATAATGCCCTCTAGTTCCAGCCATGTCTTTGCAAATGGCAAGATTTCTTTTTTTTTTTTTTTATGGCTGCATAATATTCCATTGTATATATATACCACACTTCTTTATCCATTCATCTCTTGATGGACTCCTTGGCTCTTTCCATAGTTTGGCTATTGTGGACATTGCCGCTATAAACATTGGGGTGCATGTACCCCTTCAGATCACTCTTTCTAAACTGTAAATCATCAAAGCAATAGTTGCTATTCTTAAGAGTTATGTTTTCTCCTTGGTAAAGATTCTTTCATACTGATCCTATTGATAATTTCTTGTCTTCTAGTGCAGGTGAGAGACCACAAGTATATCTAGAATGACTAGACCATTGCGAAGAACCATCATATTGGCCACTGAAAGATAAAGCATGGCTCATGGTCAGTTTTGAAACTGGTTCTTGTGATTGTCGATGGGCTGAGAAATGAGCCCAAGTTTTAGTTAGAACAAATAGCAGGCTGAGTGTCAGGACAGTAAAATGTGCATTTGTGGCCAAAGCACATCTCGCTTACTGCATTTTTCTCACTCAGAGGAAAATGCTATTTGAAGAGTGCTAAAGGGAGAGATGGTTTTCATAATTGTTGGATCCTATTTCTTCTATCACCAACATTTTAAAACTGGGAGCTTTGAGCTATCCAAGCTGTGAGGGAGAATTCCCCATCACTGGATACTAAAGACATCCCTAACCTCTTCTGACCACAGAAGACTTTAGGATGAATTATTATCAATAATCTGGCCATCATTGCCTCGTTTGGTTCTACTGTTAAATGGGTATAATATTCTTCAGCAGGAAAACTTTTAATTATAGAAATGTTTGTAGCTCATGATGCAAGGAAAGGATCAGGCAATTGCTTAATATTGTAGGAGCTTTGGCAGGGGTAGGGTGCTAACCTCAATAAGATATAAGGGAACAAATTCTGAATATCAGATTAAATTTGCTCTTGTACATCCTGTTTTTTTTTCTTTCTCCAAACAGTATTGGATTTCATACATCATGTTAAAGTCTCCTCCCTGCATGGATGCTGGATTACATCCCCCACCCTGTATCTTTTAACAAGCTCCTTGGTGCAGCTGGAATTAATGCTTCCTGTCGTTTTAAATAATGTGACATTGAAATACAATTTTTTAATGTGCTGGCATTTAACATGCCACAATATTTCAGTTATTTTACATTCATTTGGGTGCTCTAGTGTTATTACAGCTGTTACGAAATTCTGACAAAGAGGTGCATTTCTTTCTTCTGTTCCACCATAATTGCTTTTTGCCGCATCTCTGAAGCGTAACCATGGCGATCTGCAACATTCATCAGAGGACCTCTTGTTATTTCCCTCGTGTGAATGAAAAACAAAGTGGTATAAATACTCAGGGAAGTTTTTAAAAGGCAGCTTTCTTTTCTTTTCTTTTCTTTTCTTTTCTTTTCTTTTCTTTTCTTTCTTTCTTTCTTTCTTTCTTTCTTTCTTTCTTTCTTTCTCTCCTTTCCCCCATTTTCCTTCTTTTTTTTCTTTTCTTCTTTCTTCTTTCTTTCTCTTCTTTCTTTTTCTTTCTTCTTTCTTTCTTTTCTTTCTCTTTCTCCTTCCTTCCTTCCTTCCTTTTTTTTTCAGTTTCCAAATGTGGAGGGATTGTTGAGGGGAAATTAAGTTGCATGGCTAGAGATTTTTCATTTATATATTTACTTTTAATGAGAAATCTCCTATATGGGACCTTTCTGTGGCAAGCACAGAGAGAAAATGAGAACTTTAGTCAGTGCCTTCAGGAAGAAGGAACTGTTGTCATCAAGAATGAAAAAAGAAATGAAAGGTTTAGTCTTTTTTAAATTTGACTTGTTACAAATGAGTCCTTGTTTGAGCTGCTTAATGTGGAATATCATTACCATATTGGAACCATTTTGTTGTTGTTTTGATTTGTTCTTCCTTTTTATGGGGGATGGTTGAAATTACCATGTTCTGGTTGCACTTTAAATTGCCATTTTTCTGACAAAGTGGAAAAGGTTAGGAGGTCAACCCTGTCCCATTTATCTGTACTTTTCGCATCACTTTAGTCCTTCTATTCAGGCTTATCAGGGATGACGAAGATTCAGGTAAAACTGGTACAGAATTCCCATCAGATATCGTCTGTGCAATGGTAATGCAGGTAAACTGGAGGGGCCTTGCTCTCTTGGGATGCCAGCACCAGCACCAAATCTGAGAGTCAGCATCTGTTAATTCCCAATGGTCTGCTATTTCAATGATTTGAGGGTAAGGAGGTGGGGATCCCTCTTAATTTTATTTTCCTAGAACTAACTTCAGAAAATTTACCCCATATATTTTTTTCATAGTTTCTCCAGTATTTCCTTTTGGGTACCTAAAATATTAAATACTTAGCCTTTTCTGTTAAGTAGGAGATTTACAAGAAGGGATCTAGTTTTTGGTGGTATCTAAAGCTAATGGAATTAGTTCTGCCACGTCTTAAATATTCTACTATACAATTTTACTACTGTGTCTGTTGTGATCTACTCTTGGGTTCTTATAAGTAAGATATATCAATAATACATTTTCAAGGCACAGTCATTGCAAAAACACATGACTATGAATAAGAAGTATCCATGCAAAGGCTTGTAGCAAAGCTTAAGCACTTGTGGAAGAGAATTATTTTTATGGAAACAATATAATTCTGGGGTTGAAGTGATTTGGGTTTGAACTGTGGTCTCATTATGTTCACCTCTCCCCTAAAACTTTTAGCAATCCCAAAAGACTAATTCTGCTGGCCCATAGTAATAATGTGTGTATAGAAACTTTTAGTAATTGTGATAGTCGTGAGAATGGGCTTTCTGATGCCCAACTTCATGGAGTTTAAGTAGTCAAGACTTCCAGCTGCTACGCTCTGAAAACTATTGCCCTATTTGCACCCAGGCCACATTTCCCATGAACTACATGATTGAGCCAATGATTAAGTGTACATCAAGTTAATATTGTGCAAGCAACTCCTCTTTCTATACCACTGGATACAGAGTATCTCAATTTTTCACCTGAGTATGTCATTACCTCCAACAATAATTCCATAGGTTGGTTAGGGAAGCCATTGTTATCCTTATTTTGCAGATATGGACTCTAGAGCTCTTAAGTAATAGGACTTAATATTTAAGGCAACTTATTCCAGGTGTTCTAGACCCAACTCCTCTTCTACATGAGCAAAACTTCATTTACTTATCCATTTATGTATTCAACAAATATTTGGTGAGTATCCACTAGGGCAGACACTCTATTAACTGATGGCAGTAAGTCACCAATAATATTTGTTAATGAGGAATATCTGTTGCTGTTAATGATCTGTGAGCCCAGAGACAGATGACCAGGTGATTCATTCAAACCAAAAGGGTTGGGGAGTGAGGTATATTATCAGGGCAGAGGACACAGATTATGCAAGACAGTATTTTGAGATATCAAACACAGTTTGAGTGTTTGTCTGATCATCCAAACCTATCTCTTGCTTCTCTGCATTCTCTTCTAAGTGGGCTCAGATAAAAGAGTCTCCAGTGAGTTGAGTCATAAACAGACAAGCCACCTACATGCTATAAAAATAGAAGGAAATTCATATGAAGAGCCAAAAGGGCTTTAAACTTTATTTCAGGGGAGAATTCTCTGAGGAAAAAGAAAAAACAGAACTAATACATAATTAAACATGAAAGTCAACCGGAAAAACACAGGAAAAGTAGGAAACATAACAATAAAACCAACACACACATATTAGAAGTAACAACAAGTGGGATAGATGCTTCTGAGAATGGAAACCATATTTGAATTAGAATAGGCAAAATTAAAAAAAAAAGAATTCATAGATTTAAGGAAAGTTTCAGTAGCAGGCAGACTCAGGAATACCTTTAACAGTAAACCACAGTGCCAGGAATCTTCCTCTGTCCACATTTCTGCTACTGGGCATGTTCGATTTATACCATAGGCTGACCCATAGGCTTTCTTTCTTCATGTGGCCATTGATAGCTTCATCATCTCCATTGTGAAAATTTGCACCCACAAATAGAGAATGATTAGGTTTCTCAGTTTCAGTTAGAAAAAAATCCACGGGAGCATTCTGAATGAGACACTTCTTGACTGATTAACTGTAGCTGGGGAAGGGCAGGGCCAGTGACAGGAAGGTCCCCAGTGAAGGGGTAGCAGGTGCTGGGCAAAACCCGGAAGATGTCCACTACAGAACAGTGATTGGAAAACATGTCAGATCCTGACAGCGTGCCGTTATCAAAATAAATTCCTGATTGAATAACATAAAATGTAAAAGAAAATATGTTAATGATTAAACAAGGAAGAAAAGATAGTTTTTAAAAATTACATATCTCTAGATGGAGAGAGGTGATCTAAAAAGAAGAATAAAAAGAGAAAAGTTCACATCGGTCATGTAAATTTCTATGTTCTCTTTGAAAAATATAAGAAAAAACAAAGGGCAAATATAAAACAGAAAAAATATTTTGCAAGTTATTACATGGAGTTGATACCTGTAATAATGTGTCAATCAATTTTTCAATTAGTGAGGAAAGCACTAAAATATTAAGGAAAAGTTATGGGCAAGGGACATAGGCCATACACAGAAAAAAATACATATATTAAAAAAAGTATTATAAATGTATCAACATCATTAGTAATCAAAGAATTGCAAAGTAGAACAATTAAATTTCATTTTTGTTCATTGAAATGGTGAAAACTTAAAAACACTCAAGGCTGGTGAACCTCTAGTGAGCTAAGCACACCCAAACAAAGTGTAAGGCAAGGAGCCTGGGTGGCTCAGTTGATTAACCATCTGCCTTTGGCTCATGTCATGATCTCAGGGTCCTGGGATCGAGTCCCGTGTTGGGCTCCCTGCTCAGAGGGGAGTCTGCTTCTCCCTCTCCTTCTGCCCCTCCCCCCTGCTTGTGCTCTCTCTCTTGCTCTCTTTCTCAAATAAATAAAAAAAATTAAAAAACCACCCCCCCAAAAAACAAAACATAAGGCGAAATTAATATTACTTCTATAGGGGCAACACAGCAGCATGTTTGCAATCTATGTGATTTGATTATTTAATTCCATTTGCGAAATCCACCTTAAGAAATAAATGAGAAATGTAAGATTTCTATATAAGGATGTTCACTGCAGTACGAGCAAGTGAAACAACCTAAGTATCTGACAATAAGGGATTCGCTTTCTCTGTCTTCAGTCCTCTTATCATTTCCATTAAAGTGCAAGGCTCACTATTTTAATGGGTTTTTATCATTACTCCAAACTGTCTTGTCTTCTGGATTTTCATCAGTCCTGTGTCTGACAAATCTTCAATCCTAGATGATTCTGTCCACCACTGTCTAGTTAGTTCCAAGTCACTCTGATGAGCCATCACAGATACCAGTCTCTTTAATGAACCCCTGAAATGGGCTTCTAACTGACCCTCTTGCCTCCACTTATGTTTCCACCCATTTTCTCCAGGACAGTCAGAATGATCTTTCTGTAACCTGCTAATTCTCATCTGCACCCCTCCTCACATGGCTGCCTTCAGCAACTTAAAACACTCCACAGAATGACAAGAGATTCTTCTCAGGGCTTACAATCCCTAGTCGGTATGAATCCTACCTACCTCTCTAGCCTTATTATTTACTTCTAGCCTTTGGCTTTTAGTTACGTTCTCCTTACGGTTCCTCAGATATATATACCAAGATCTCCCTTGTCAATTGGCTTTGCATATGCTGTTCTTTGCATGGAACAGTCTTTCTCACTTTGCTCCATATATATTTTTTTCAGCCCTTTTCACTTCAACTGTTCCTTCAGATCTCCGTTCAATAGTCATTTTCTCATTCCCTAACCTCTCTAGCAGGGTCAATTCCTACATCATGAACTTCTCTATTTCAATGTACCTTTACTCTATGGTACCTCTTAGTTATAAATGCATGTTGATGTGCCTGAGTCATTGATGAATGTACACCTCCTTTACTACTGTTTAATGAGGATCTTTAGATATAAGATCCATATATGAGGGGCGCCTGGGTGGCTCAGTCAGTTAGGCATCTGCTTTTGGCTCAGGTCATGATCTCAGGGTCCTGGGATTGAGCCCCATGTTGGGCTTCCTGCTCAGCGGGGAGTCTGCTTCTCTCTCTGCCTGCCGATTCCCCTGGTTGTGCTCTCTCATGCTCTCTCTCTGTCAAAGAAATAAATAAAATCTTAAAAAAAAAAAAAAAAAAAAGATCCATATATGCACTCACTTCTCCCACTGCCCCCACCCCTGCCTCTGGCAACCACCGATCTGTACTCTATTTCCATGAAGCCCTTTTCATTTCTTGAGATTCCACATATAAGTGAGATCATATGGCATTCATCTTTCTCTGTCTTAACATAATGCCCTTAACATTCATCCATGTTGTTATACGGGGCAGGATTTCCTTCTTTTAGGAGATGTAATAGACAGAACATGACTGTAATTAATGGTACTACATTGTATATTAGAGAGGTGCCAGGAGAGTAGATCTTCAAAGTTGTCATGGCAAGAAAAAAATGGTAACTCTAGGGGCGCCTGGGTGGCTCAGTCATTAAGCGTCATGACTTCAGCTCAGGTCATGATCCCAGAGTCCTGGGATCGAGCCCCACATTGGGCTCCCTGCTCCGTGGGAAGGCTGCTTCTCCCTCTCCCACTCCCCCTGCTTGTGTTCCCTCTCTCGCTGTGTCTCTCTCTGTCAAATGAATAAATAAAATCTTTAAAAAAAATGGTAACTCTGAGATAATGGATGTTAACTAAACTTATTTTAGTAATCCTCACATAACCTGTACATTGTATTAAATCACTTTGTCTTACAGCTTAAACTTAAACAGTGAGAATTAAACAATGTTGTATGTTAATGATAGCTCAATGAAACTGGAAAAAAAGATCAGTGTAGGCGGATTTGCAAACTGCCATGTTCCCTGGAAGTAGCACACATCCTGGCACATAGTAATACTCAACACGTATTTACTGGGAATGAAGGGTTAAATTATGCTATACCCTTACAAGGAAAAATTATGCATCTTTACAGTTGAAGACTTTTTGTAAAAACATGGAAACATTTTAACACAGAGACACAAAACATTTTAATACAAATACAATATTTTAATACAAAAACATAAAACTGTATATAAAGTATGATCACATGTTTGTATAGTTAGCTATGTATGCAAAAATACTTAAATTTAATTATCTCTGATATACATCTGGATTTCTGTGGTGATGATTTATTTACTTATTTCTCATTATCTTGTCATTTGAAAAGTTTTTACAATGAGTTTATAAGAGTTCTATTTAAAAAAAAATTAGTTGATGTGGCCTATAGCTATCTCAACTTAGGAGATTTGCTGTTTCAATAATTGGTAACCTCTTCAACCTCCTCTGTCTTGTATTGTGGAACTTCTGGTAAATAGATTTCTCCTGTTGGCCTACATTGGACCCCCAGAGAGGCCTGATTTGTGGGCTTGGAATTCAGTAGGCACCTTCATGGGATGATTAGAGCATCTTGCACTTAAATGACCTGATTATTTTGGGCCCCCTCTTCTCCTCAAGAGTATTGGCCCACACTGCTCACAGCCTTGGGGTCTTTGAGCAATAAAAATAAGGTAGGTTGACTTATCTCTTAAAACTTTAGGTGACCTTTTAGAATGGCTGTCTTTGAAAACCAAATGACAACTCTAAGCAATAAATTAAATATATATATGCAGATGATAGATAGGTAGATGGATAAAAGGGTAGATTTTAAGGAACAGAAGACCTCACCTCAAAAGGATTCACCTTGTTCTTATTTTATATCCTAAGGAAAGGTAGTTAATTCTCTTCTTCACAATTTTAAATCCTCAGGGTCCCAGCTTCCTTCCTCAGTAAAAATAACCCTCTAGACAAAGAATGGCAAATGTATTTCATCATAGCTGAAAATTCTGATTGACTATTAGTGGCAACCGGAGGATATTTCTGAGAGTACTAAGGTCATGTCTGGGCTCAGGGGAAAAGTATGTTTTGGTCGAGAATGGAAACTACTGTGAATTTCCCACACTTCTCCTTGTTCTTCTTACAAACAACCTCCCTCTGAATGAGGTTGACAACACCATGTTTGACAATTCCCTGGGCTCATGGCCCAGGGTCTGTCTGAATTTACTGATTCCTTCTTTCTTTTTCTTTTTCTTTTTTTTCTGATTCCTTATTTCTTAGAGGCAACAGAGACAGCATGTGAAACTTCCTTCTGCCATTTTAAAGAACACACTCTCATTTTCTGGCCCACACAAATTTGAAACCCATACAGGGCATCTAGTGTTTTATTTTAATTTAATTTCCCTTTCTTTGGTTTCTGGCAACACAAGGCAGATCAAGGGCACAGAGTGAGGCATATGCCATCGAAAACTGCCCTGGCTTTTCCCTTCACAGTACACTGGGAGACACCATGTGGTGTGAGGCATTCATTTGCAGGTATAGAGTCTGTAAAATTGTATTCGAAAATTAAAAAAAAAAAAAATTAATTAGAAGGCAGCATCTGTGAACCTTTTGCTGGAAGCCACTTTTTTTTTTTTTTCCTGATAAATGATCCCAGCTCTGTGGCCCCTTATCCCCCTCCCCCCATGTCAGTGATTATAAAACCGGCCATTCCTTTCGTTGTGATACTAACGGTCAAATGGAGATTCCTCTGCTTAATATTTAACAAGCTATTGATGTCTCCCAGAAAACTTTGAAAAATATTTAATTCAGAGCCACTTCTTTCTTGACAGATTCTCTTGGCTGCCCTGTTTTCTCCTCAATCCCTTACTTCCAGAAACTGTGTGAATTGAATAGTGTATCAGCTCCATAACCCCTACCTGATGTCATCCTCTGCTGTTTGAGACAATATAATCCACTCCAGCAGCCAATGCAGGGAGCATGGGTAAAGAAATTTTTATTTCAAGTGGGAGCTATTTAATCAGGTATGAAAAGAAAATCCTCCTAACAACAATGGTGTTATGTTCTCTTTCTCTGAGCTGTGATGGGTAGGTGTTTTCAAAGGCAGCTATGAGCCACCACTACAGACAATACTGCTGGCAGGCCAGAGGTATCTGTGGGTGTTGAGGGTCTGAGTAATCAGAGTTCATGGCCAGGTTAGTTGGAGACAGAGCGTAATACGTGCAGGTGGGTTGTCTGGGTCTTAGACCCAAGTGTGTTGAAGCAGAAAGAAGCAGGTGGGGAGTGAGATATGAAAACCAGCTGGGTCTGAATCCGTGAAATGAACACGGAGGAACAAGAGGTGAGTGCTGAGAGTCTAATTTCTAGGGCGAGGAATGATAAACCAGCAGAGATGAAAGTCATAGAAATAGATTAGAAGTAGCCTAAGGAGCAAAAAGGAGAGAATATAGATTGGAGAGGCTGGGTGGCAGGGCTTTGTGAACCTTACTAAGTAGGTGTGATGGGTTGAATTGTGTCCCTGCAAAAGATGTTGAAGTCCTAACACTCAGTACCTGTTTTGGAAATAGAGTCTGCGGGTAATCAGGTTAAGGTGATGTCAATAGGATGGACCCTAATCCAATAGAACTGTGTCCTTATAAAAATGGGAAATTTGGACATTGAGGCAGGCACAGGGAAAACACCATGTCAAGATAAAGGCATAGATTGGGGTGCTGGATCTACAAGCCAAGGGATGCCAATAATTGCCAGCAAACCATCAAAAGCTGGGAGAGAATCACAAAGATACTCTTTTAGAACCCTCAGAAGGAACCAAGCATATGGATGCCTGATCTTTGACTTCTAGCCCTCAGAACTGTGAGACAATAAATTTCTGTTGTTTGAGGCAGCCAATTTGTGGTACTTTGCTGCAGCAGCCCTAGGAAACTAATATAGTAGAATTCACATCCACTAAGCCTATGTAGCTAGTCTCCCAATATCCAGATCCCATTCTTTTTTAGTAAAAGAGTTGATTTTTTACTAGTTCCATTGCCAACTGAAATAATACCTGTATTTCCCATTCTTCTTTGCAGGTGGCTGTACCAGGAAAAGGTACTGTGACAAGCTATGGGGAATTTTAGGAAGGCTTCTTAAAAGAAAGGGAAGAGTAAGGGCTTTTTCCTTTCCTCCCTCCCTTCCTCCCTTCCTCCCTCCCTTCCTCCCTCCCTCCCTCCCTTCCTCCCTTCCTCCCTTCCTTCCTTCCTTCCTTCCTTCCTTCCTTCCTTCCTTCCTTCCTTCCTTCCTTCCTCTCTCTGTTCCACCCTTCCATCCTTCTGTCCTTCCATTCCTTCTGTTTTTAAATTTTCAGTTATATTGAGGTTATAATTGACAATTTCTTTCTTTTTTCTTGTTTTGTAGTCTACTCTGCTTTCTAATTCTGGGATCCAATTCAGGTGTGAGGGCTGGAGCTACAGGAGCCATGAAAGTCAGTGCTGGAATGGTAGGGCAGAAAGGTGAAAAGCGCTGGGTTCTCTGCTGCTTATGGAGCAATTCTGCACTGCCTTCCTCAATTCTTCTTTGTTTTACCCTTCCATTCTTATTTGATATGAAAGAGAAATAAAGCTCTATCTAACTTAATGGTTGTTTGGAGCTTACTGTGTTAAGAAGTGTAGCCTTGGAGGGGATGGAGGGGATGTGGTTCACCCATGACCATGTGGCCTTAGTGTTTGGCAGAATCTCGAATGAAAGTCCATGTTTCCTTCCATACTCCACCTTTATCAAAGTGTGGTCCATGTACCCCCGTTTAGAATCATTGAGAGTGTTGGTTAAAAATACCAAGTTATGTCTGTACTTAGCCCTTCTGAATTTTAGCCTCTGGAATTGGAGCCTGGCAATTTACATTTTAATCAGCAACTATGTTGATTCTTTAAAAAAAAAAAATAATTAATTACTTTTTTTAGGGAGGGAGAGAGGGGGGAAGGGACAGAGGGAGAGAGAGAATCTTAAGCAGGTGCCATGCCCAGCATGGAGCCCCATGTGGGGCTCGATCTCACAACCCTGAGATCATGACCTGAGCCAAAATCCAGAGTCGTACACTTAACTAACTGAGCCACCCCAACCACTAAGTTGATTCTTAAGCACACTGAAGATTGAAAACCTCCCCGAATTCAAACCACTTCATACTCAGTTACTGAATCTAGGAAGCATAGTTGGGGACCTGCAGACATTATTCCCCATTCCTGGTTTTATAGTTCACCGACCTGAGGATACGATTGGGATGATCTCTTCAGTAGTGAGTCAGCAAGAAGCACAGATATCTACCACATTTGCCCTAGTAGAGGATGGCATGTTTAGGGACTCCCACATTTCCTTGAGTATGTGGGAAGGAACAGAGAAAAATCGTGGTCACAGCAATTCCCGGGCGTTCTTCCATACTCCACAGCGTGAGGTGAATATGACTCATCCCGGCTCCCTATTGTTGCTTCTATGTGATTGTTTTTCCTTTCCCCCAGAACCTCTGATTCTTTGTCTCCATCTGCTTATCTGCTCTTTCCTTTCTTCCTCCCCATCATAAACACTTACTATCCTCTTCACTCCTCTAATCATCAAAAACTTCAGCAACTCGTGTATAGGCTCCCTTTCCATCTCAACTCAAAACCCTAGCCTCTTGCCCTTGAACTTCTCTTTTCCAATGGCCTCCTCCTTTTCACCTCAGTGACCCACTTCTATTCTCCTACTCTGAAACTTATTAGCAGAGGTTGCACCATTTCTGAAACCACCAATCAAAACAGCTAATTCTCCCAAGGTGACCCTTTATTCTCCTAGCTCAAGTACCTCTACTGCAATGCTTCATCAAACCTGAGTTTCAATCTTATCCCTCTCCATTCTTTCCATCAATTAGCCTCTCTTTTATTCAATTTGTGTGCATCCAGTTTAGAATGCCTGCTCCATTGAGGCTTGCATTCTTTTGCAAATATACATACCTCCCTTGCCTCTTTGTCCATTCTGCATGAACAAAATCCCAATCCAGAGCAGACCCAATCACTTTCGTTCTCCAGCTCATATCCATCCTAAAAATTAAGCCCTACTGGGGGGAAAAATCACACAATTAGGCAGATTAGAATCATTATGAATTCATAATCTTTTAATCACTTGCCTCAGCTGGGCTCTCATTAAGGTCTAGCAAAGAATCTATTTCTCTCATCAGCTTGTACCTCAATTTCCTATCAAAGGAAGATCCATCTGCCTGTGCACTGGCTCCCAGAGATTGCACTGCCTTATTATTTCCTTTTTACCCAATATCTTAATCATTGTTCCCACTTCTGTATCCTTCCCATCAGCATATAGGCTTGCTTGAGACTCTCTCATCTTTAAAAAACAAAAGCAGGTGTGAAAGCCAGAACCTTTTCTTGAACCCTACATCATTCCAGCTACCACCATTTCATTTTACTCACCTTCAAAGAGTTTTTTTAGACAAGCTCCCTTCACATCAGTATCTCCCAATCACTTTGTAATCTGTTGAAGTCTGCTTTTACCCCTGCTACCAAAACTGTTCTTACCATACTCCTTAGGACTCTTCCCATCCTTGGATCCAATCATAGGAAAGTGGAATGGTCCTCATTTTATGTAGGACACGGGTTTCTGTGACTCTGTTTCCTGTTTCATTCCAGGGTCCAGGTTGTTGGCAGCTTCTCCCTGGATTATGCCCTGGGACATACCATTCTCATCACCGAGGGAAAAAGGCAAGGGTCAGCTGAGCGAAGGCTTTTACGTCTTCTATTGGGATATGGCAAAGGTTAAGTCTGCTTACTTCATGTTGGCCAAATTAAGTCACTTGCAATACCAGGCCCAACATCAATGGAGTGAGTGGGACCGTACCCTTCTCAAAGGTAGGGGCAGGTAATATGGGCAACAGGTGTATGCATGTGTAGCATGTATAGCAACAGGCAAGAATGTATATTTCTCCTACAGGGAAAGGTGGGCAAATATGTGGGAGAGTGCTACAATCTGCCACAATGATTTGAACTCCATGATTCTTCCCTGTTCTCTTATTCCATCATGAATGTCAGTCTTATGCCCCTCTGTATTTTCCTGAACCTCATGTCAAGGCATTCACATTAATTTGCCAATTCCTACAACTTGACTGTCTGCCATTTCTATCTTGCAGATTAATTTCCTCTATGCTTTTTCTTTTTTTTTTTCTTTCTTTTTTTTTGGCCCTATTGTTCTTGTGCATTGATAAATAAAAGAGAAGAGCAGAAACAATTGTTGATTGAGTCCACCATGTGGCTATAACATTGGGGCTTTCGTTGCTATAGTTTTTCTTCCATTTGTTATTGACCTTATAGTGCATATGTTAGGGTGGCTATTAAGATAACCTCCACCTTCTCTGTCTCTGTGTCTCTCCCACTGTGAATGTCATCATTTCAGTGCATAAACAGATCTTTGGATATGCAAAGATGTTTGGAGCCAGGGGATTTGAGTTCTATCAGTTGTCTTCCTTGCTAACTCCCAATATTATTGCATATTCTCCCTCTTATTCTCCTTCATCCTTCACAGCACAGGGAGTGTTTCTCTCTCTGTAAACATCCAGTTCTTCTCTCCTTGGGCACACTTGTGACAATATTACAACCTTATCTTATTCCACTTAACACTATTTACTGAGAATGCCTTAATGAGTGGTATATGGAAAATACGAATAAATAATGTGACTATTTTCCCAAAGACAACTGGGGTTACATATGTGTCAAATAAAACATAATAGATAGGGATTTATTTTTCCATTAGCTTTTTAGGTTTGCTTATCTTTCAGAGTAATTTAAATTGAAATGGAAGACAAATCCTTATTTGATTGTTAGGCAATTCAGTTCTATTTATATTGTGTGAGTTGGTGTGGGATCTAAGTGCACTGTTGTTAAAAGGCTATTTAATGTCGCATAGAGGGCCTATTAATTTTTCGATAAATTGCTGGCATGTCCAGCCAATTGCATACATTTACTAGGGAGAGTCCGTTCTTCTAAAGTCTGTCTCTATACTTTGTGGTAATGGTGCTATAGTTTATGTGCTGTTAGACATGCTAAGGCACTGTCTTTGTTATCAAAAGTCTGGAGATAAATCTCAAAGTAAATGTGTGATTCTGTTGGAAGAGGGTCAAGACAATGATAGAGCTTTGCAGTCCAACTTATAGTCACCAGTTATAGAATAGTGGGACTTTAAAAATAATTTCTGGATAATTTGCTTTGTATTAATAATGAAACACATGATCATTAATGTTGAATTTTAACATAATGCTGGTAAGGAAGCATACTTATTTAGGCTTGAAAATAAGACCTTGTCATGTATATTATTTTTTTTACTTGATCTGAAAGACTGGAACTCACAAGGTTGTTTTCCTTTTCTTGTGTACAATTGTTTTATAATGCTAATTAGCTAATGCTTATTTCAGGTATATATGCATTGCCTGTTGAGAACAAAGAATAGGAAGGACAGGGACCAGATTATCATAAATTTCAAATATAATCATATATTTACAACTGACTACTTTTATTTTTCATATAAATTTTTGACAAACAATGTAAGATAGAATAGAGGGTCCATCAATCAAGAGCCTTCTCTGTTTTGTTTGTTATTATTTCCCTAGAACCTAACATAATACCTAGCACACAGTATAGTCAATAAATATTTACAAATAAATGAATGGGTAAAGATATGATAAAGAAGTACAAATGGCAGATATGGCTTTAAAATGACAAAGTAGAGATGCTATCTTCTTTTCTTTCTAAATGTCAGAACATTCACCAGAAGAATGTCACCACAAAACAGATGAACATTTTGACAAAATATATTGCAACAACAACAATAATAGTAATACAAACTTGTGGCTAATAATAAGTAATAATGAACTTGTGGTCTTTAATTTTTTTTAAAAAAGCATATTAAGAAAGGATATAAATATTCAGGGAAGATAGAGCAAAGCAACAGAAGAGATAAATCATTGAGCTGGCAAACCCTGGGGTGGCATGAAGAAAGAAAAATAAAATTATCACAGAAACAAGGGCCATACTGCCAAAAGCATGAAGTAAAATGGCCTTGTTGAAAATACAGCAAAAAAGATGGGGCAGATTAAAATACACAGGCAGGGGGCGCCTGGGTGGCTCAGTTGGTTAAGCGACTGCCTTCGGCTCGGGTCATGATCCTGGAGTCCCTGGATCAAGTCCCGCATCGGGCTCCCTGCTCGGCAGGGAGTCTGCTTCTCCCTCTGACCCTCCCCCCTCTCATGTGCTCTCTCTCATTCTCTCTCTCTCAAATAAATAAATAAAATCTTTAAAAAAAAAATACACAGGCAGAATAAAAGAGAAATGAACAGAGTTATAAAGACTATAATAAACAAAGAATAAAAGAAGATCCAGGGTGCCTGAGTGGCTCAGTTGCTTAAGCAACTGACTCTTGATTTTGGCTCAGATCATGATTTCAGGGTTGTGAGACTGAGCCTCACATTGGGCTTTGTGCTCAGCGCCAAGTCTGCTTGAGATTCTCTCTCTCTCTCTCCCTCTGCTTCTCCTTCACTGGCGCTTTCTCTCGCTCTCTTTCTCTAAAGTAAATAAATAAATAAATAAATAAATAAATAAATAAATAAAATCTTTAAAAAAAAAAAAGAAGATCCAGCCCACATATTATTGGAATTTCCAAAAAAGAAAGCTGAATTAATGGAACAAAAAATCATCTGACTAAATAATTTTTACTTTTTAACTTGCTTTTAAAAGATTTTACTTTTTTTTTTTTAAAGATTTTATTTATTTATTTGAGAGAGAGAGAGAGAGAGAAAGAGCACAAGAGGGGGGAGTGGGAGAGGGAGAAGCAGACTCCCTGCTGAGCAGGTAGCCCGATGTGGGACTCGATCCCAGGACTACAGGATCACGACCTGAGCTGAAGGCAGTCGCTTAACCAACTGAGCCACCCAGGTGCCCTAAAAGATTTTACTTTTAAGTAATCTCTACACCCAACATTAGGCTTGAACTTACAACCCCAACATCAAGAGTCCACATGCTCTACTGATTGAGCCAGCCAGGTGTCCCTAAATAAATCATTTAAAAAATTTTCACTAGTAAAATAGCCCTTGAATATGTAGAGTCATAGTGCCCAAGGGGGAAAAAATTAACACAGAATAATCCAACAATAAGACTTAGACAAATAAAGTTATTGAGCTCTAAAGATAAAGAAATTTTTTATTTTGGAAATCCAAGTAAAAATATCCAATCCATCCCTACAAAGTAGAGAAACTGGCCTAAGTGTTCTTGTTCTCTCTATCTTTCTTTCTCTCCTCCCGTCCCTCATACTGTATATATACTAGAGACTGTACCATGAATTATATATATGTGTGTATATATGTGTATATATAATGTATATATATAGATATACACACACATATTCATATTAAATATTTATACATATTTATGTTACAAGAGATTGGAGTAGTGGTCATAATATCATCAAAGGAAAAAAAAAAGGTAACCTCAGAATTTTATACCCAGCAAAACTACTATTACCGTATAACTGAAACACACACTTTCAAACATGCAAGAATTTAGGAAATAGAGTTATCATGAGACTGTATTAAAAAAAATCTAGAATTTTATGTAGAAAAAAATAAACAGAATTTCCAGGCAAAATTACAAAAGAAAATAATGAAAGAGAACTAGCCATACTAGATGTCACACTTATTACAAAGAATCAAAATAATTAAAACAGTGTCATAAGAGAATGCCCAAGTATAGCTGAAAGCTATATAAGACTTCTATATATAATGAAAGATATACTGGTGAGCAAAATCTGAATTACTGAATAGTGGGTAGATTCTGATCTGAATTAAAAGGAAAAAGCTGGGTTTCTATCTCACACTTTATACCAAAATAAACTCTAGATTCATAAGTTGTAAAAGTTAATGCTAAAACCGTAAAATACTATAAACAGTATGGGAGAATTTACATTTATGATGGTATAGCAGGGAAGGCTTTTCTAAGAATGCTAAAATCTCAAAACTCAGAAAAAGTAGATAAATTTAAATAGATAAAAGTCAAAAATTGCTACATGACCAAAAATAAAAGGCCAGAAAGTAAAAATACAAACCACAATATTGGAAAATAAATATTTTCAACTCATGAACTAGGCCTCAAACTATATTCCTTAGCATGTTAAGAGCTCCTGGTAAAACAATGAAAGACTAAGGACCTAAGAGTCGAAGGGCAAGCATTAGACAACTAACAAAGTAAAATGAGCAGGGCTATTAAATCTATGAAGAGTGGCTCAAACAATAATTCTTACCATACGGTAAATGTGAATTAAAACTATAGTAAAACTATAACTATGTATAATACTGGCAGTAAAAAAAAATAATTGAAGTTGAAGACAGCCAAGTAATACACACACTTTTGTATTTTGCTATTGGTAATAAAAATTGGGATGCCTCCAAGAGAGAAACAGTAAAATATATTAAATTTTAAATTTGCATACTTCTTGACCTGGGAAATTTTACTTCTAAGAATTTATACTACTGACAAAAAATACAAAAAATTATATACATACAAAGATATTTATGGTTTAATAGTACAAGTTTGTAAAAATCCAAAATGTCCATAAATAGGGGGCTATAAATAAATTATGACACAGTCATCCAATTGAATTCTAGAAAATAAAAGAAAAAGGCAGTTCTATATAAAGTGGTATGGAAGGAGCTCCCAGAGTTACCATTAAATGAGAAAAGAGAGGAGCTGGAAAATGTACAACATGTACTGTCATTTTTCTTTTTCTTTTTCTTTTTAAGGAACATTGGCATATGACTGTATATCCAGAGATATCTGCAAAATTTAAAAAAGAAACCAGTAATAGCCTCTGGTGTGAAGAATGAGGGAACCAGGAAAGAGTGTGAGAACATCTTAGACATTGATTCTGTCTTGTTCTGAAATAATTACTTAAGAAACACATCTAGGTGTATTTAGATTCTTTTCTAACTCATCTACAAAAGTTTTGATCATAACTCTTTTATTAGTGATTTCAGGTGAAAGCATTTAACTCCTACTCTCATGGCAAAACTCACTGGATTTTCACATAGCTTGGCAACACTTAGTTAGGATCCTACTGTTTCCCTGGCACGTGAGGATGTTTATTCTGGTAGTATTTCTTTCCTTGGTGCAAGAAGGAACTGGCTTTGCTGGAAGGCACCAGGGAGTGGGGTTCAGCATTCCAGTTCTTGGCTCTCCATGAGAGCCTACTATTTCCTTAATTTCCCAGATGGAGCAACACATTTTTCTTTGGCTGCCCTTCCTCCCTTTTCATTTGGAACTTCCTCATCCTCAAGACTGGGAAACCAAGGATGTAATGTTCATATATGTTTGCTCTACATTTCTTAGTGAAGAAACTGATTATCTTTTTTTTTTTTTTTTTTTTACTGCAAAGTGCATTTATTAGTTCCCTGATACACTCCAAAAACCCCTTCCTGTGTCATTAAGAGAAAAACCCTCAAAACAAAAAACATCATTGGATTGTAGAAGTTCAATTTAATCATTAAGCCTCGCATTAGCAATGTTGTGCTTTCCTGACAGTGGAGCCTGATTCGTGGAAGGTGTTGATGGAACAGTTGGAATTAACAAGGGAATTTTCAGGAGGCCCCCAGTAAACTGTTACTTGGTCATTTGCAGATTAATGATGTTCTTCGTTCACACCCATGCCAGACTTATTTTGGTATTGTAAATTCCTATCCCAGGGTGGAGGGCGCCAAAGGGTGGGTCATGACTATTTCTATACCTAGGACCTCCTCTGCGCTGCTAGCCTCCTTAGCAGTCTGGCATCCCTGTCCCTACCACTTTCATAGATATCTATTTTTTTTTTTTTTTTTTTTTTGAGAGAGAGAGAATGAGCAAGTAGGGGAGAAGGGCAGAGGTACAGGTAGACAGAGAATCTTAAGCAGGCTCCATGCCCAGAACAGAGCCCAACACAGAACCCAAAGCAGAGCCCAATGCGGGGCTCGATCTCAGGACCCGGAGATCATGATCTGAACTGAAATCAAGAGTCGGATGCTTAACTGACTGAGCTACTGAGGCACCCCCATAGATATCTATTTTGAACACATTTTCTCAGAAGCATTTTCAGAGACAACTTTGTCCTTGGGGTCTTTTTTTTTTTTTTTAAGATTTTATTTATTTGACAGAGAGAGAGAGATAGCTAGAGAGGGAACACAAGCAGGGGGAGTGGAAGAGGGAGAAGCAGGCTCCCGGCTGAGCAAGGAGCCCAATGTGGGGCTCGATCCCAGGACCCCAGGATCATGACCTGAGCTGAAGGCAGACGCTTAACGACTGAGCCACCCAGGTACCCCTGTCCTTGGAGTCTTGACCTGAGGAGACTGGCTACTGGACTGTGAAATTTCTGATTTAGTCCTTCAAGTTAGGCAGGTGGCATAAGCTTTTTGTAAATCAAGTTTGCTGGAAACAAGCACGTTTATGTATTGGCTGTAGCTGCCCTCACCCTACAGTGGCACACCAACTGGTTGCAACAGAGGCCAGATGGCTTTCCAAGCCTGAGGTACTTACTAACTGGCCTTTCACAGATGAAGTGTGTTGACCTCTGCTCTAGATCATTTGGAGTCTATAATTGTGTAGCTCCAGTGTAGTTGGAGACACCTATTTTTCTGAATACCAGCCACATCCTTAGCCCCCTTCTGAGGGCAACTCTCTTACAGCTGATTTCCTCTCATGCTCTCCTGAGATAAATAACCCTCAGGAAGAAAGGAATATCCTGAGACAGGGAAGAAAAAGGTACAGAGTAGATGGGCTGGTCTCTGGGGGCTGGGTGTTATCTGTATTCCATCACCTCCCATCTGAATGCTCTTGCACAAATTATATAGCCTCTCTTTAAAAGAAAAGAATAAGTGTGTACCTCATAAAGTTGGTATGAAGTTTAAATGAGAGCTTACACTTAAAGCCCTTAGCTCACTGGCACACGGTAATGGTCATTTAATATTAATTATTACTGTTGTTCCTCAGACCCAAATAACCATGTTATTTACTATTTGGCTGCAACATCTTGGCCAACCACTTTGTACCAAAGAAAAGCCTTTAATCTAAGAGCAAGTAGGTCCACTCTACGCACTGCAAAGAGTCAATGAAGTGGCCAGGAGCCAAGTGTTTGTCTATCCACTGTGGCTTATCCTTGAGGAGAATACATAGACCCCAGTTTATCCAGGACAGTCCCCATGTCTGCATGTTGTCTTTGCATAATTATTAATAGCTTACCTTTTTATTTTTAGAGTGTTCTGATTTGGACAATAAGTGATGTGGTCCCTGTATCTTTACTGAATGGTGACTGTCTACAGCAGATAACTTCAGGGATGAGTTAATATTGGGAGAAGGGAGGGACCCAGAGGAATGTCAGTAAGCAAGGGCTCATAGACCGCCAAAGACTCCACAGGTAAGCAGGCAGTGTGAGGAGCCCTTGATAGAACAGTCAGGAAAGAGTCTGCCATAATATCTAAATCTAACTTCTGAGATAAAATTTGTACATGTGTGGCAGTGGTTTGACACACAGCAACAGAATGAGGCTTGTCAAATCCAAGTAGAGGGGAATTGCAAGGCTGTGGCTTGGTCTGAGGTCAAAGTTTCCTATAGTTAATGAGGACCTGAGGGGACCTAGACCAAGGATGGGCTTATCAAAATGACTCACAAGGATGGTGACTCTTTGTGTCAGGGCTGTTGGGACTCTTTTGAGATGGGGCTCTCCATCCTCAGTGAACTTCCATCTTTTTTTGAAGTGTCAATCCTCAGATACTTTTGACTGTAAATGAACCAACTTGATAATAGCTCTTTGTGGGGAATAGGAGTGGATGTGTAGAAACAAGTGAATTTAAAAAAAGTAAAAACACAGAGACAAAAACCATGAAATGAACTCATTTATAAGACAAATCCTGATTTCAGAAATATTAAACTGTAAAAATATATTTGTCTGAGATTTATAGAAGTATGATTTTTGGACTGAGGCAATATGGCTCTGAAACCTCAGGCTGGCTGTTCGGAAGGGGGCTATGGGATGAGGCTTTAGGCTTGTGCCAGGGTGGGGAGATCTGAAGGGATGGACCCATTTGTAAGTACTGGCTCTCAGGATCCCACTGAACAGGCCAATGTCTACTTGTGTGCACTAATCCAAATCATGTATATGCAGCACTAGAGGGTTCACTAGGGGAAGCCCAGCAAGGGTGACACAGATGGTGGTCACCCAGGACATCTGCCATATTCAGCATGACCCTTGAGACCAGGTAGAGTCTCAGGAGGTAGATCCTGTCCTTTAAGGGTGAGGTGATCTTGGGAAGGATGAGAAACTTTCTGTCCCATTTTCTTGTGAACTTGGACAAAGAAAAGGCTGGATGGACATTGACCTTTTTGGGTGAATTACATTGTGAGATAACATAAAGCTCTAGGCAGCTGTGGAAGGACCTCAACTTGTGATGAGCTGGGGACAACCTCTGGCAAAGAATTAGTACAGTGAACCTTCTAGATTGTTCCATGTAGTTTAATGAAGAGCTTCCTTTGGGACCAGAAAGGAACATACCCTGCTATTTAGGAGTTACTCTTCTACAAGGTCAAAATGGAAGACATAGAGAGAAGGAGGAAGAGGAGAGGAAGGAAAAAGGGGGAGGGGGAGAGGAGGAGAGGAAAGAAGGGGGGAAGAGGTGAATGGGGAAGAAGGGGGAGAAGACAGAGGAAGGAAGGAAGGGGGAAAAATGACACTGAATTATGCAAAAAAATGAAATAATGCAATACAGTGTTACAATAAAGTTAATTTGATGAATACTGCATCAGTGAGGGTTGCATCAGAAAAACAGAACCAATAAAATATATACATATATAAAGATATTTATTGCAAAGAATTGGCTTATATTATTATCAGGGCTGTCTAGACTAGTCTGAAATCCAAAGGGCAGACAGGTAGAGAAGGCTGGAAACTACCCAGCAGGGGCTGACTGCAAGCCACTGGCTGACTTTCTTCTTCCTGATCCTTAGATCAGGACCACGCACATTATCCATGATAAACTCCTTTGTTAGATAGTGTATATATAATATATATTAATCACATCTACAAAATGCCTTCACAGCAACATCTAGATTCACATTTAATTGAGTAACTAGGACTGTAGCTCAGTCAAGTTGACATAGAAAACTGACCATCGCCATGTATTTAGTGATTTCTATAATTTTATCTGTTATACTTAAAAAATTACAAGTAAGTGCTTCTCAGGTGCGAGCCGATCTTTTGCTCTTGTACAGAGTCAAACCAAACTTTTACAATTTTTTTTAGAGATTTTATTTATTTGACAGAGAAAGAGATAGTGAGAGCAGGAACACAAGCAGGGGGAGTGGGAGAGGGAGAAGCAGGCTTCCCGCCGAGCAGGGAGCCCGATGTGGGGTTCGATCCCAGGACCCTGGGATCATGACCTGAGCTGAAGGCAGACGCTTAACGACTGAGCCACCCAGACATCCCCAAACTTATATAATTTTAATACATTGTGTTGACAGGAGAGTATCAGGGTTAAGCATTTTTCTAGACTAGGAGTGTTCCACATTCCTCAGTGGCTCCTTGTCTCCAAATGTGCCCCACCCAGTCCCAATCTACCATTCCCAATCATGCTTTTACTCCATGCTTCCTCATTTCAGCTGCTCAAAGATTTTAGCATTGTTTCTTGAGGGTGCCATAATCCTCTATGACATATCTGGTGATGCTCTTGTGTGAGCCTAGAATGGAGGGGAAATGAGTGGGAGAGAGAAAGATATATATATATAGAGAGAGAGTGAGAGAGCAGGGGTAGATAAACAAAAGCACAGACATGCAAGATGTCCAGAGGCTCAAGAATTCAAGAGCACATGAATGCTGGAGTCCTTAGGTGAGCACAATCATGCTGACTCTCTTCATCATTTATCTTGAGTCAGGACCCTGGCTTCTAGTGATTTACACAGCATGTTGTTGCCCAAACCCACAGATCTTCTGCCTGGGACCCAAGTACTCTGCATGGTCCCTGGGAAGGGATCGTATGAGGGCTCCTGGTTGCAGAAGAGCTATGAGAGCCCTAACCTGGTTGGTTAAGTAGAAAATGGGAGGCAATGGAAGCCCTTATAAACATTCCTTTTCTGAAGAAGGCAGTGGGGAGTTCTGTCATTCTTCCCACAGGCTCTGTGGTCTGAGCCTAGAAAGCGCTAAAGACATCTTCTGAGTTCTACAGGGAGGTCTACCCAAGCTTCCTCTTTGGGGGTTAGGGGAGTTTTTTGTGGCAAGAGAAACAGTGCCTCCTCTTTTTTGTAAGGTGTCAAATAGAGCTGAATATTTTTTTTACTCTTGGAACTCCTGTTTGGATAAGATTAGTTAAGATGTTTGAAATGGCATTAACTGGGATTCAGAATTAAGCAATCTTAATTAGATGTTAACTTTTCCAGTGATTAAATGACTTTAAATATCAGTTTTACAGGATGTCTGAGTTCAGGGAAAGGGTCCGTGACTGGGAGCCAATGAATCTTTAAATCAGGGCCAAAGATAAACTATTTCCACTGGTTATCAAGTTGAGGCCCACCTAACTGATTCTTATGCCTGTGGCCATTAGAAAATTTCCTGGAGCAGCATTTCTGATAGGTTGAGACCATCCTCAGCTTAGAGAAAAGCTCATAGACAAGAAGATAAGGAGAACACCTCGCAGCTCTGGTCATTGGGGCACCTCTTCTGCAGGATTTCAATGGGAGAGCTTGGACAAATTCACATTTTTTGTTCCTTATCCATGATGGAGATTTCTGTGTGCTTCCAATGGATCGTTCCTCAAGTAGATGAAAAATATGGGTGCTCTAGACAGCGAAGTCAAAGGTGAGAACCTTCTAGTAACTGAAGGCTTGGCTATTTTACTGAAGAGGTTGTTAAGAGAAATGGTTAAGAACCAGGCGACAGAAGTTCAAATCCCAGCCCACCCACCAGCTAGCTGTGTGGCTGGCTCTCCATGCCTCAACTTGGTCATCCACAGAAAAGATCTGGTGGTGATATTTTATTTTATATTTGTAAGATAAATTTAATCTTAATCCAAGCTTCCATACACTGAGATGTGAGATGTCTGAATATATGCCAGCCTTGGAGTGTCTCCCCTTTCTAGGGTGAAACAAGAAAAATGCAGGGATGAGGGCTGGTGTACCCATGTCTGCTTCACAGGGAAAACACCTCTTGACTGATGGCTTGACTGAAGTGTTCATTGTCCAGATCCATTGTCTGACCTGTCACTCTGTCTTCAAGCCAATATTAGAGTTTTTTTGCCCCCTCCATTTTAGGTCACCCCATCTGGAGTCCTGATACTCGTCCAGTCTCTGGAGCTGGATTTGAGCTCTCTCAGAAGAAAACAGGGGAAATAATTGAAGAGATTTTTTTAAATGACATATTTGAAAAGATTTCAGGCAATGGCGATGTCTTGAACATGGTAGAATTGTTTAGGAGAAATTGGGGTGGGGGCAGAAATCGATCCACTCTTGAGACACTAGTTGGTGTCCAGTTAGGGAGA
The DNA here is from genome assembly GCF_004348235.1 of Phoca vitulina. Lineage (NCBI taxonomy): Eukaryota > Metazoa > Chordata > Mammalia > Carnivora > Phocidae > Phoca > Phoca vitulina. The sequence continues at coordinate 330,873 of NW_022589764.1, forward strand.
AGCCATTCTCCCATCTCTGCAGAATGCAGTGATGTTTGGCAACCAAGGGCTGGAAGCTTCCAGAGCATCTGGCATCCTGTATCGAGTTCCCATGATGAGCAGTAATAATCAGGCTGAGGCCTCGTGGACAGCAGGTGCGGACAGGTGGGAGAGGCGCGGGGAGCAAGCCCAGTGTGGTATGGAGACTGTGGCACAGAGAGTGGTTTAAGGAGCTCCCAGAAATAACTGGAGGGTACTTGGAGGTATATTAATTTTTATCAGTCAGGCCTGCAGAGGCTCAAATGCCATAATGAGGTCATTAAAAGTAAATGGGATAGAATTTTATATTGAACCAAATGCTTACTCAAAAGGGGCTGTGGAATAAAAATATTTTCAGACATTAAAATGTAGATGTAAAATTTCATTTTATGCACAGACAGGTAAGGTTTGGATAGTACATCCATCTTCATATTTATAAATAAGTTTCAAGCCAATGGAATGGTACCCAGTCTCAAGATCCAATGCCAATTACTCCCTGGTCCAAAGCTGGGTCCTATATCACCTAACGTCAGATTTCTAAAGAAGGCAGGTGGGCACTGGCTTGGGGACCATAACTGACCACACACTGGACCTGCCTGGACAGGAGAAGCTTGGTCTGGCTGTCCCGGGATTCTCCAGCAGGGTGAAAAAGTGACGATTTTCTGGAGAATTTGACATGCAGGCCTGGATCCTCTGCTGTCTGATTCAAGTGACAGAAACATCTCGAGGGTGTGAGTCCAGCCATGGTGGCTAGGGCAGCTATGTGGGGGAACTTGGGGAGATGCATGTGCTCCAACAGACAGCAGGCAGTGTGGACACCATGAGAGTGGGGACGTTACCTGGGGACAGGTGCGGGAATGGGAATCTCATCAGTAAGGGGCTGGGGGTGGACCTCCTAACATCCACACAGAAGACAGGCAGTCTTCTGAAATTTTCCTGGAGCAGCATTTCTGATAGGTTGAGACCATCTTCAGCTTAGAGAAAACATCATAGACAAGAAGATAAGGAGAACACCTTGCAGCTCTGTTCATTGGGGCACCTCTTGGTAAGGGTAAGGGACCCCCACTAATGCCAGGGAGAGACATGTCTGAAAGTGCTAGGAAAGAGTCATCAGCAGCTGCCTCAATGGATGGAAGAAACAAAGCTAACCTGGTGGGAATCAGATAAAGCCTTTCCTGTCCCTTGCTTCTTGTCCCCCCTTGCTCACCACTCAGGGCCCCCCAAAACAACAAGATCAACCAAAAAAAATTCCCCCAAACTCAGACAGCAACAGAACAACTGTTGGAATCAGAAACCTTTCAAGCAAGGCAGACAGGGGAGGAGGAGGCACAGGTACAGAGAAGAAGCCGACCACACACCACCTTCTTGATGGACGGTTGGTTGGTGGAGTGGGGAAAATAACATTTTTTTTTAATTGCACCGTAAAATCCTTAGTGTTAGTCACAGCCACCCACAGACACATCCTTTATGCTCATCACCTTCGGCCCCTACATCACTTTCCTTGTCTCTATCTTGCTGAGTTTCCCAAAATTACAATGGTATTTTCCCTCGTTCCTCTGCTTAACTCTGCTGCACAGACATGTACTCCTATACATAGCCCTCTGGGCCCTTGGGCACAACCCTAAACCCCACCTCACTTGGCTGGGGCCCTGAGATGCCACCTAGAGCTCCCTGCCTAGGAAATTAGGTGATGCCCAACATAGCCCAGCTCCTGGCTGAGGTCCAGCGAAGGTGAAGCTTCCCTCCTCCTCTCTCTCTTCCTCCTTCTCCTAAGCCCTACGTTACTGCCAGATTTTCATCAGTCCTGTCTGAGCCTCTCCATAACGACACTTGAAAATATGACTTTTGGCTATTCTGGTTTGAGAATTTCTTTTAGAGCCTGTGCTATGGATTTTTTTTCCTTTTTTTTTCCTCCCTCTTTCTCTCTCTCTCTCCCTTGAAAAACCTTGCTCAGTGTGCCTATGTGCATGTGGAAAAAAAAAAAAAAAAGAAAAGTCTTGGCCATTATGATAGGCATAAGAAAAATTATTAAATTTCCTTACTACTTAAAGCCCACTAACAAGTCCTTGAAACAAGAAGCATGACATTCCTCTAAGGACTCAGCTGTCTCAATGTTAATACTTTGCTAAGGGCCCCAGGTAATCTTAGCCCAACCCCCAGGATCCTATGTCTACTTTAAAGTATAAAAATTCCTTTGGAAACTTCCTTTATCTCTACTCCCCAAGAAACATGTTGGCAGTCATCCCCCAAGCATATGGCCCATCGATATACATATGAAGGGTCTCATGACTCAGGTTTTATTAGACAGTAGTAAATGACCTTTTCCCAACAATAGCTAACCCCCTCAAGGTCCTAGAAACCTTGCTTCCAAAATTCTTTAGAGACTTAGGCTATCCCTAACCCTTTCCCAACTGGAAAGTATGTAATGGGCCACTCCTCATGACCGCAGTGCAGGTCTTTCTGTCCCCGTGTTTTAATAAAACAGCCTTTTTACACCAAAGACATCTCAAGAATTCTTTCTTGGCCATCGGCTTCAAACCCTAACTTCTTTTTCTACATCAGGCAAGACCTCTTTAAAATGCATCATGTATTTCTCATCTCATAACTAAAGTCCATTATATTATATCCATTCCACTTCACTTAGAGGGACTATCTTAGACAGAAGTGATAGTTTATTTTTATTTATTTATTTTTCTTAAAGATTTTATTTATTTATTTGACAGAGAGAGAGACAGCGAGAGAGGGAACACAAGCAGGGGGAGTGGGAGAGGGAGAAGCAAGCCTCCCGCTAAGCAGGGAGCCCGAAGTGGGGCTCGATCCCAGGACCCTGAGATCATGACCTGAGCCGAAGACAGTCGCTTAATGACTGAGCCACCCAGGTGCCCCAGAAGTGATAGTTTAGTTGACAGAATATATGCTGTGTTGAGTTGAACCTAAAGTTAAGATGGGAGAAAAACAGACAAAAAAACCCCTCATACTTTAAATTCAAATTTAAAAATATATGTATTTAAAATGATAAAAAAAAAGGGGGGACTATAATTATTGTGAGTTCCAGTTGAGTTTCAAAGGTGTGGGTGGTCTGAATCTTTCAATATTCCTGTCTCTTTGGTCACTCTGACAGCTAAATTATTAGTAAGTATGATGAGAACATGCTTTATAGTCAAGAAGTTGAATTTCTTAAGAAATAGACTAATATTGAGGTTAAATCTGGAATAAACATTTTCTTAACTTCCTCGTGATTAGCCCTGACCTCTGGGAATAAAAACAGTTTTTTTTTTTTTTTTTTAATGTTGTTACTTCTATCCTCTCTAAATCATCTGTTTGGTAGTAGAGCTACTTTTGTTCCTCATAATTTTTTTTTCACTTAAAGAAATGTTGAGCTTGTTTTTGGTTCTTGTTTTATTTCCTTATAAATATTCAAATTATGGACACTAGTTTAAAGGCCTTTCTATTAGGTGAACAAATGAGATTGCCAATATAGGATTCTTGAATTATAAAAAAATAAAATAATTCCATGTTGTTCAGTTGAATATATAGGTCTTGAGGTCAGTTACTGGCCAAAAGGTGAGATTAAATCTCCTTTTATAGATAATAACATATATTCTTTGATTCCTATAGATTCCCTCTATGGCTCACTGCATTAGTGATTATTTGAGCTCAATAAAGTGTATACACTTCAAGCAGTGGACATAGTAGGGAATCAAGAGCATGACTTGTATGGTGGAAAATAAACAACATTCAAAACAACCAGTTGAACATCTTGTTTTAAAACCGTATTGAGCTGACTACATCCCTGAAGAGACCATTTATGTTGAAACTGATGATTGAGGGGATGAGGAAACCAACTCATTCAAAAGCAGTCTGTTCAGTGGTTAGCAATAAATCTATTCAATATGGCTGTGAAATTTGTTGGCATGAGCATGGAAACTCCTTATAGTTTCCAGGAGAGACAACACTGAGAGAAAAAGGACAAACTTGCTGAAGTAGCTAGAAATTCTTATTACTTCCATATTATTATCACCAGGGGAAATTGGAAAAACATTAACTGGGAGTTTCCCATTATCTTACTTGTTGGAAATCATCATGTGTACTAAAACATTATTGCTGTTGGTATTAACACAAGGCCTTATGGCTAGAAATGGTGGGATTCAAAGGACCAGGTAGTCTGGAAGGATGTAGAAGTTGGCTAACAATGGCCACCTCCTGCTGATGCATGGAGGAAACCTATTTGCTGGTGCTCTGGGAGCAGAGAGGAAATGGATCCAGATTTATAACTGAGGCTCAGTTCACTGTGAACAACAAATAGGTGAATGGGGCCCAGATAATCAAGGACCTTTAGATTGCAGAAGCCAACATTTCATCCTGGAGTTAAAATACAGCTGATCAAAGACAGTTAATTAGATTATAGAATGGGAAAGCATATCAATCAGGGTTTAATCAGAGAAGTGGAATCACTAAGATAGATAGGTAACTAGATATGGACACATAGCTGTAGATACATCACAGTGATCTGACCTTACACAGCTGTAGTCTCTGTAAGACTATAGTCCTCATGTCTGCGGCTGGAACTTAGAGACCATGCGGCGGGCAGGAAGAGAAGTTGGACAGGTGTCTGTAAGGTGGGCAAAAGCAAAACCAAGCAGAAACCCAGAGCCATGAGCTGCAACCCATGGAGGATGGACTAAACCCTGATCAGTTCTTGTTCTCCCTACTCTTGTTGTGGGCATTGATGTGGGCGTCCTACAGAAGATGGGTCCTTCATCCTGGAGCAAAACATGCATCTGGCGTAGGAGTCAGAAAAGTTCTGAGAGGGTCCAGGAGAAAGGTGACCATGTTGCAGAACTGCCTTGCACTCAATGAGAAGAGTCAGCCGTCAGCAACAATGTGTGTGGGCTACAAAATGGCAGCCGCTTCACTTCCACCCTCCAAATCTTACACAGGAGAATCTCCTGTGGCCTGCTTGAGAAGGAAGCATACAAGTAATGAAATTTTGGGAAACATGGTTCAGCCAAGGCAAACTGACACATTACAAAGCCATTACAAAAGAGTTAACAAATTTGGGGGGAGCCTGATCTCCATGTATTTCCCAAATTTTATCTGCAGGTAGGCACTCCCTGCCTATAAAGTGCAGGCTGCTGGATACAGTAAAGAGAAGGAGAAAGAGCAAAGGGTCGGGGACTGGCTAGTCTCCTTCATCTGCCAAAACATGATGTTTTACATTGTTTTGAGACACAGGCCATGAAGGAAGTCAGTAAGACCAAGAATAGCAGAATGGGCAGAGCACCCAATCAGTTGCTAAGAGACAAATGTGCAAAGGTTGGCTCCTTATTCAAGAAACAGGATTCAGCAAGATTTTTGGTGTTAGTTATCAGAACAGACTCCAGAAATCAAGCAAAGGCAGTGTGTTTGCAGAGCAAGTCCAAGCCTGGGAGACAGGGACCTGGGTTTGCTCCACTTCTAAAGCCATGTCCTTGTCCTTGGAACCTACATCCAAGTGGCTGCTCCCCAAAAGGAGACGGGTCCCTCTTGCCCTTCTCAGGTGTGGCCATGGAGGGAGATGGATAAATGGGATCCTCCTGGTGACCTAGGTGTAAGGACTGCCTGATGTAGGATATCACCCACAGGCCCCAGGAGTAAGCCTTTGCAAACTCTCTCCAACAGTGCTGTCCTACGTACCGATAATAATGGGAGACTGTTTCCTTTTCTCCAAATTGGGATATTATTTGTCATTATCTCAGTTATTGGACTTGAGGCTTCCCCATTTGGACCTAAGAAGAATGAGTGTCATCTATGGAGCCTGGACTTTGAGCCAGATGAAGCACTGAGACGTGCTTTTGTGAAGCCTCCCTTTGGAAAGGAGGTGAGTGGCTTGCAGTTCTTTATGTCAAGCAAGACAATTATTTTAATTAATTGACTGATTGATTGATTAGGACGGTGGGGCAGAGGCAGAGGGAGAGAGAGAATCTTAAAGCAGGCTCCATGACCAGTGAGGAACCCAATGCAGAGCTTGATCTCATGACCCTGAGATCACAACCTGAGCCGAAACCAAGAGTTGGACGCTTAACCAACTGAGCCACCCAGGTGCCCCAAGAAAATTGTTTTAAATAAATATAAAGTAAAATGGTAGGAACATGGATGCTGAATTGCCATAAGTGAAATTGGTAGATACATATTATTTTTGTCTGCTCAATATCCCTTCCTCTTTAAAAAAAAATGGACTCTTCTCCCAATCTGGGATTTAATGGAACTTCAGTCACAACCTTCATCCCACTTCCAGGTCAAAGCCATGACATGGGATCCAAGATTTATTTCCTTCCTTCCTTCCTTCCTTCCTTCCTTCCTTCCTTCCTTCGTCCCTTCCTTCCTTCCTTCTTTCCATTATCTGTGATCTATATCTATCTATCTATCAATATCTAAAGATGGATATAGATAAAAGTGCCTGTATGTGTTTATGTATATCTGAAAACAACATTCTCTTTCTGATAAGTGTGCTACTAAGTGTTCATGTAGGACTCTTCCCTTTCAATCTGGAAGAAACCATCTGCAGTCGGAAAGAATGAGACCACAGCACAAGGAGAATCAGAGCTGAGAGACGAGGATGGCCTGATGATGTGGATGGAGCGATGTCCAAACTTGTACCTCCAAGTTACTCGGGGCAACAAATGCCCTTGAACCAGTTTGAGTTTGGTCTCCGATACTTTATCTCTATGGCTTTTGACCAATACTAAATGTCTCTTTGCCCCAGTTTTTGCTTACCTCGTATGTAATCTCCCAAATTAAGCAGTGGGTAGCATTCTCTTCCTTTCTTTTCGAGTTAACAGACACACTTGAGTGTAAGTAAAATATCCAAGGTCACATAGCATGTCAGTGGCTGAGCTGGGACTTGAGCTCAGGCCTGTAGGACGAGCTCATTCCCTGTGCCCCACTAAATTTTTTGACGTTCTAGTAAGTAAGACAATGCCTAGCCTCCTAGGCCACGACAGCTAGTTGCACACTTGGAAAGGAAGACACATGTGGGCAATATGCAGAAATGAAAATATTTGGATATGCTACTAATTTTTAAAAAGAAAATAAAAAGTAAATGTATCCAGAATTATGTTAATAAGCATAGTTATATATTAATAGCGCCTTCTATGTGTGGTTCTTTATATCCTACAGACCACTAAAAGATATACACTGTTTTCTCAATGAATCATCTTAGTAATTTGGGGAAGCTGGCATTCTAAGCATCATGATTGTGAGAGGCCATTTTATTTTGTATTATTTTTTTAAAAGACTTATTTATTTATTTATTTATTTATTTGAGAGAGCGAGAATGAGAGAGAGAGAGAGAGTGAGTACATGAGAGGGGGGAGGTCAGAGGGAGAAGCAGACTCCCGCTGAGCAGGGAGCCCAATGTGGGACTCCATCCTGGGGCTCCAGGATCATGACCTGAGCCGAAGGCAGACGCTCAACCAACAGAGCCACCAAGGCGCCCCTGTGCGAGGCCATTTTAAAGGCTCAGAGAGGCACTGCTCCTTGCCTCACGTTTCACAGCCAGAAAGTGATAAAAATAAGACGGGAGCCCAAATGTTCTGACTTCAAGTCACGGCTCTCCAATTAACAGGAAAAATGGCATTTCTAATATGTTGACCATCGTCAGTTCTTTTCTGTGTGATATTTTAAATTCTGCTATGTAATTTAGGTAAAAACAGTTCTCTCCCTTCACGTTCCTCCCCTCGACCTCTGAACCCCAGTGGTTAAGCCTGGTCACAATAAATGCATTGACATGATGATGCCTGTTTCTGACTTGTGTACATTAAATGAAACCACTGCCACACTGTTGAATGATCCTTGCTCAAATTCATATCCCCTTTTGTCTTCTGCTTGTAGAGTCCTAATGCCTGAGTTCGTGTTTTTTTTTTTTTTTTAAGATTCTATTTATTTATTTGAGAGTGAGTGAGAGAGAGCATGAGTGGGGGGAGGGGCAGAGGGAGAGGGAGAAGCAGACTCCCTGCTGACTCGGGGCTCGATCCCAGGACCCTGAGATCATGACCTGAGCCCGAAAGCAGACACTTAACTGACTGAGCCACCCAGGCGCCGGGTGGTTCCCTGTTTAAAAGTCACACTCTGATTTATATCCGATGCCACCCGTCACCCGGTGTAGACCTGAAGTTCGGTGGGAATGGGTTTCTGGCCCAGGGAGGGCTCAGGTGAGTGGCAGAAGTGCTCTGGAATGTGTGCCTCTGAGCTGCGAGGTAGGCCAGCTGCGGAGGGAGATGGAAACAGCAGAGCAGACTCTTGCCAGCAGGCGGAGGACAAAGGGCTGATGTGTAAGCATCGGCTCCCTGAATGGGAGTGGTGGGCACATAAGGAAAAGAAGAAGAAACAGCTAGAAGAAAGCATGCCACAAGTTCCTGCACCAGAAGCCTGAGGCTTTTGTAGCTTCCCAGTTTGGTTTCCATGTATCTAACTTGGTTTGCAAGACCAAGGTTAAAAGAAAGAGGGGGAATGCTCTTAAGTAAATAACACGCTATGAAAGCATGTGATTTTGCTTTAAAAAATATCCATGGAAAAGAAAACATTTTAAAATGCGCTTTTTCAATAACCCCAAAATTAATATTAGGGGGAAAAACGGTAATGTGTAAATAGTCTGAATTTTAGCATTAATAAAATTAAATGGGAATTTGATTACGCTGTTACAGCTACACATAATGTTCTCAAGCGTAACTTTTGCAAATCTGTTAATTCCACTGGTGATTATATATGTGCATTTCAACACATCTTGCTGCCCTTTGAAATCTAGTACAATCAAGATGTTAGATTGTAAGTTATTTTCTGGTTATTAAGATGCTTTTCAATCCTCATCTTTAATCAACTGAAGATTCACACCATGGCTTAGATACCCACACTGGTGTGTGTGTGTGCGTGTGTGTGCGTGTGTGTATGTGTGTGTGTGTGTGTATTGCACACCCCAATTGATGTGCTGTCACTCTCATCTCTGGCGACTCAGGATGTACCCTCTAGGAAAGATTATTAATAAAGAATCTGTGTTGAGTTTCATTCATTTAAAAATGGGGGGGGGGTGTTGGAATGGTTCTTTGTGTCTAAATCCTAGTGGGGAGCCCCGCGGCATGGCCCCTCCTGTCAGAGTCTATACAGGAAGGTGGAACTCAGTGAGATGGAAGGAAGGCAGCCAGTTGGTGGATAACGCCTGGCTGCCCTCTGACCCTCAGGTTAAACGGCTGTCTGGGCTGTTCAGTCTGGGAAGCAGAGTTCCAGGCAGGGAGAGCTGCTAGTTATCTGTCAGCTTGCCAACGCATGGACTTCATCATCGGGAACCACGAAGACGAAATCTTCCTAATGGCTCTCTCCTTCAGGGCCCCCTCGATCTGCGGCCCCAAAGCCCCGCCAGTGCACACGATTTAGGGAGTTTCCAAATTACTGAGGGAACGATGACTTCTCTGGACATTCCAGGGCAAGTAAATGAGGAGACGTGTTTACAGAACACTGCATCTCAGGCCTTTGTGTGGTTAGCTAAGCTAAGAGGATGGGGGTGCACGTTCTCCCAGAGTTCTGTAGTCACTCTTAATGGCAGGATTTAAATCAGTGGCAGAGAAAGCCTTGACCAGGGATCTTAGTCAGGGGTGAGAGGAGGGACGGAAAGGAGAGGCACAGAGAGAGAGCATTGCTCTGTGTGCTCGAGGCTGGAAAGGTATGCATGAAGAGGAGGCAATTTGGCAGAGAGTAACAGGGACAGAGATAGGGGGAGACAGAGAGAAAGAGACACACTCGCACAAAGGGAGTGAGAGAGATGGAGAGACAAGGAGAAAGACAGGCAGAGAGAGAGAGACATAGAGAAACTGACCCAGAGAGAGAGAGGGGGGAAAGGAGAGGGCAAGACAGAGGGATATACAGAGAGAGACGCATACACAAACAGACAGACAGACAGAAAGAAGGCAGAAGAGATACAGACGTAGGAACAGAGCGGGACACAGAGGAAGAGATGCAGACAAAGGCAGAGAGAGAGTGAGAGAGCAAGAGAGAGAGACAGAGTGACACAAACAGAAACAGTTACTTACACACGCAGAGTGACAGAGACACAGAAGGAAGGCAAAGTCACAGAGAGACCACAGGGAGAGGAAAGCAGATGAAGGGCAAGAGGGGGACTGCCAGACAGACAGAAGAGACGGAAAGACACAGACAGAGACCGCAGAGCTTGTTACTGGAAAGACCATTAGGGCCATGAGGTACAGGGGACACACGACCATCTAGAAAGTGGCGCCCTAGCCGAGGGTGGGTGGCCAGAGGGAATGCAGCAGAAGCCTGCTGTGCTGAGGTGTCCCCTAAGGATGGAAATCCCCCCCCAGGCTTGGGGAAGGTGCCACCGGGTGGCAAGGCTTGCAGGGAAGCAGAGGTGGTGGGGACGAGCTTTCCTGCTGGCTGAGCTGGAGGGGTGGACACTTGCTCTGGCTCTTTCTCCCAACAGCTGTTCTACTCTCCTCCTCGGTGGCCTGCCCCCCTCCTTCTCCTCCTTTCCTCCTCCCCTCCATCCCTCTGCTCCTTTCTTTTCATTGTTCTTCCTTCCGGGATGGCTCTCCGAGCTAATATTTCCATCCATCCATCCATCCATCCACGCATTCTATAAACATTTATTGAGAACCTGCCACATTCTAAGCCTTTTTCTCAACACTGGGCATAATCAGTGAAGTGAACCCAGTCAGGCCTCTCCTTAATAAAGGATTTTGCTGTTTGGGTCCCCAGTCAACATGGATGCTAGTCACGGGGATCACGATTCATAGACTGTAGGGACAGGAAAGTGGAACCAGGACTGATGTAATGGAAGAAGAAGGATCCCCGAGGTGTTTGCAATGTGGGGCATCAGGCAAGGGAGAAAACAACCTCCCACTTCCAGGCCAGAAGGCCTCTGTGTTTCGGTCATCCACGTAGCGGGCATTTATTAAACACCTACTATATACACCAGGCTCTGGGTCAGATGGCTTGTTAGGTGATTCAGAGGACGCAAGTCCAACATAAGTGGATCTTAAATTTGAGGTTCTTCCGCTCTTCCCCTCAATGAATGGTGTGCTGATGCTCAAGAGAAGCACAGATCAACTCAGTTGCAACCAAATGTTTGCCTGTGACTCACTGAGGAGAGGCAGGTGTCCAAGCAACGATGACCTTGTCCTCGTATCCAAGGTCAGTCGGCTGTTGAATGTTTTGGTGCAATGCCCACACAACTCAGGAAGGACTCCATGACCCCCTTCAGCATCAGTACGAAAGTTACACTCCTTAGAGACGTGCAGCCGAATTAAGCAGAAAACGAGCTCCGGGGAACTCCAGTGTGGTCCCTCCACGGACAGACGGCTGGGATCAGCGCCCCGGGGCTGCCTACCGCCCGAGCCACTGAAACATTCTAGCAGCGGCTCAGCAGAGGCTGGAAGTCAGAGGAAGCAAAATAAGCTCTGCTTCCTGGACACATTGTCTTCTTCACAATCATGTAGCTTTCACTTAAGCTCCGTTTAAACTGGAGTTAAGTGCTGTGGTGTGGCCTTGAACTAGCTCGCATCGTGGCGTCCTTCTGGAACGTGGAAACATTTGGTGCAGTAGGTGGGGCTGTTTGCCTTTGAGTCAACCTCAGACCGGCCCAGGCCTTGAACTAGGGTGGCCACAGAGTTGGAGAGATCCCTTGTTATATATTAAGGGAAACTCTAAATGTTACTCCAACATAAAAGAATGTGTGCCGTTTTATTAATAAGGTTTTTAGGGACAGACAGCCTAATACGACCATTTTCCATGTTCTTCTAGACCTATTTGCTTTCATCATACGGGTGGCATTTAGTCATACATTCACTTATTCAGGTCGTGAGTATATATTGAGTTGTTCTTCTGTGCAAGGGATTAGGTAGGAATCTTTCTGAGGTTCTGTGAAGAGGAACAAAAAAAATGTATAAAATCTAATTTCTGCTACCTAAAAGGCTTCAAACGTATTCATAAAATATATTAGTTGAGTACCTGCCATATGGTGGGTACTAATTTGATATATATTGTCCCTAATCTTTTATGAATTTTCACTTGCCATGTGCAAACAGAGACTTTGAAATATGAAATGACTTGCCCAAGTTCACACAGCTATGGAATGGCTAAGTTGGAGTTCAAGGCCACATCTGTGACTTTAATTCTATTTCCTTTACAATAAGGGTATAGGTCCAGGGCTAGTGTGAGTCAAGGAACATGCCTGGTGCCCTTACTCTCACCCTGATAAGATATAAGCAGAGACGAGGAAGTCAAGTAAGAGCTGAGGCCCTGTTGTCCACCTTGCTGGCTTTGAATCCAGAGGTCACCTTGAAATGGCCATGCAACCTTGGACACATGACTTGATCTTGCTGTATCTCAGTTTCCTCATCTCTAAAATGGGGATAATAATAGCACAAGGCTCATAGAGGTATTGTGGGGAGTAAGTGAGATCATGCCTAGAAAGTGCTTGGGGTAGTGATTAACACATACATAAAGTACTAGATGTTTTTTATTACTAGCCTGAAATAATTACACCAAGAGGCTCTATGTGAGAAATCTCCTCTAATATTGCAATTTAAGTCTTTAGGATTTCAGAGGGGAGAGAGATTGCTTCCAACTGGGGTAATCTTGGAGGACGCATTTAGGTCTTGATAAGAGTGCAGGATTTTGACAACCATGGGTAATAATATTTGTAGTAACAACAACCACGTTGCTTTATTCAGTCCTTACTTTTTACCAAGTGCTCTGCTAAATTCTTTGTATTTATTTGCTCATTAAACTCTTGCAAGAATTTTATGGGGTCAATACTCTTATTATCATTTTGAACTGAGTCAGGCTCTCTCCGTTGATATGTTGATAAGTAGCAAGATGGCGATTCATTTCAGGATCCACCTGATCCCCAAATTCATGCCCTTAGCCCATGGGCAGGACCACGGGAGAGAGAGCGGCGCACAGGTAGGGCAATGGGCTGCGTGTGACTTCATCACGAGCAGACACTCTTGGCCTATTCAGAACACAATGAGAAATCCACATTAGCTCCTGTGAGCTGCCTGTTTAGGAAAGGACTTGAGAGCTAGGAGGGGCCAGAACTTGAACCTGAAGGGTCTTCAAGGACAGGTTAGAAAAGCTTGGATATGACTAGGTCCTGAATGGGGAACAATTGTGATTTGGAGATTTGGAATAAGGAGTGTGTTTGCCAGATACATTTATATGATAATTGAGAAAGAGCTTGAATGACCTATAGTTTGGTCAGACTTACATTTGAGAAATAGCCAATTTAGGATTAAATCCTCCTATAATCTTGTATTGTTGAAATTATAGGGTTATTTGTATCTCTCCTAGAAAAGGCTGTTTGGAATTTTAGATGAGTGAAGAAAAAAGGTGCTGGACAAGTGGGGAATTTTAAAGTGCTGGTTGGTTATATTGAATTACCTGCTTTGGCTCCTCATTTCTGCCTCTTTCATTAATTCAGATGCAGGTACCACCCAGGGAAGCATTTTGAAAATGCAGCCAGGCACTCTCTAGTGACAGCCCATGGGCTAGGACATTTCTACAGAGCCCAGAGAAAATTGCACTCTGAACATGAAATGTAACTTTACATCGCGACCTCATTTTTATCCAGAAAGATCCAACTACAGTCCTTTTTTACGGAGCCCTTAAATAACAGCACTTCTCTCTTCACCCTCATTCTGTACAATATAAGAGTGTAAGTGATCTCTGCTCTTCTTTGCTGTTTTAAATTAATCTTGCCATATACCAAGAGCACTGCTAGTAAATGGCAGGAGACAGGGACCCAGTCTCCCTGTCTTTCAGCAAAGCAGGCTGGAAAAGAGAACTCCTAGTTATAGTGGTTGTGGTTTATTTATTGTTTTAATGAGCCTTTGCTGTGTAACCACAACACCATTATGACCGGACCACACCACAAGAAAAGGAAGTTCCCGTAATCCTCCTCCTTGCTGTCTTTTCATGTTGCTGGAATTCGGCTCCTCTTGGCGGCCTGCTCCGTGGGCTTCCGGAGTTTGCTGGGCCTTTGTTCTTATCAGTGATGCCCTCCTGTCTCCCAACCCTCCCCCTCCCCCTTCCTTCTTCCTCCAGACAGCGAGGCCTCAAGTATCAAGCCCAGAAGGCGAAGAGGAGCACAATGAATAATGTTTTTTGGACCTGAACCATTGCGGAAAGAAATGCCAGCCAGGAAAAGGAGGCAAGCCCCTGGAATGACAGGGTCCCGCTTTCTCCTCCTGCCTTTGTCAGTCCTAAATAGCAACCGATACAGCTCACGTGCTATCCCCGGGAGACCGCAGTTATTAAGAAAGTGCCGATGGTATATTTCAGAGGAATAGCACTGAGCAAGGACGTGTGTGTCTGTGTGCGTCTGTGTGTGTGAATTGGTATGAAATTGTACGGTGGAATTTCGTGCACTTTGGGGGAAACCTGTTCTTTGAATTAGGAGGATAAGGTAGGATGTCCCCAAATAGAGTACGGGGATCCCATAGTCCCAGCATTTCCATCACTTTTGCTACGCCCCTGGGTGACTTTTAATAACTCCTTCCCTGTTGCTTTCTTCGGGTCATGCCACGTGAGCACAGCACTCTGGGGTCCATCGGTTCGGTCCATCCACTTTGCTCGGGCACCTCGTGCAGGGGTGAAGAACGCAGCTTCGGAGCTGTATGAACTTGAATTTGGATCTCAGTCTCACGGTTCTCTAGGGTGTGTTTTGGGGACAAGGCTTGTAACTCCTCTGAGCCTCGGCTTTATTAGTTGTATGACAGGGAGAATAGTATTTATGGCACAGGTACTTCCTACTGATTAAATAAGGAAACATAGGTAAACTACCAGCTAGATAGTGGGGTCTAAATTAATAGCAACTGATCTCCTCCTCTTCTTTCTTCTCCTTCTCTTCCTCCTCCTCCTACTTCATCCTCTTTTTTAAAATTATCATCATCTTCCCACCCCCCAACCTCTCCCAGGATACGTGGAGCATAAGGGTCAGTTCCTGAGTCCCACCATGAAGAGATCTCAGCCAAAGGTGATCCTGTTTGGTGTTGTCATATACACCGAGAGGTGGCTTCGCAATCGGAGCCTCTCAAACACGCAGAGGTTCCTGTGTGTCACTGATGGGAAGGGAAGCTAGAAATACAGTGCTAGTCTGATTCTTTGACAGTTTCTCAATCCCTAGAGCTTCAGTCAGGCTCCCGGTCCCCCTCCCTATACACACACAGTAACTGAGGGCTCAGAGGAGGAAGGGTCAGAAATTTATTTGCGTTCTTTAGAACGCAGAAGTGAAGCAGAAACCACTGATCACCATGGTACCATTTTGCCTGTTTACTAAAAGTTAGGGGTTTCTTCACAGAGGGTTGTGATGCTAAGAAGGGCAGCTTTAAATCAATTTGAGTCGGGGGCGCCTGGGTGGCTCAGTTGGTTAAGCGACTGCCTTCGGCTCAGGTCATGATCCTGGAGTCCCGGGATCGAGTCCCGCATCGGGCTCCCTGCTCGGCAGGGAGTCTGCTTCTCCCTCTGACCCTCCCCCCTCTCATGTGCTTGCTCTCTCTCATTCTCTCTCTCTCAAATTATTTAAAAAAAAAAAAAAAAAAAAATCTTTAAATCAATTTGAGTCGGAATAACAAACACAGCAGTGAAGTTTTATTCGTTTTATTTCTTTCAAAAAATATTTCTTGGATGCCACTCATGTATCAGGCACTGGTAAAATAGTGGACAACAAGATAGCCATAGTCTCTGCTTTAAAATCCGTGGCTTCATGATGGCCGAACTCCTTCGGCACTCCTCCCGAGATTGAATCTGGGCTGGCTCCGGGACTGGCTTCTTTGGCCGATGGTGATACTATGCCAGTATATTCGTTCCCTGGAGCTGCTGTGCCGAAGTGCCACCAGCCGGTTAACCTCAACAGCAGACACGTATTCTGTCACACTTCTGGAGATGAGAAGTCCTAGGTGGCTGTTGGCGGGCTTGGTTCTTTCTGAGAGAACTCTGGGAGCGAATCTATTTCATGCCTCTCCCCTGGCCTCTGGTGGTTTGCCACCAACCTTTGGTTTGTAGGAACATCATCCCCATCTCTGCCTTTCCCGTCACAGGACAGTTTCCCTGTGTCTTCACGTTGTCTTCTCTTTATTCACGTCTGTGTCCGTGTCCCATTTCCCCTTTTTATAAGGATGCCGGTCCTATTGGTTTAGAGCCCACCCTAACTTGACTTGACAATATTTGCAGAGTCTACTTCCAAACAAGGTTACATTCTGAGGTCCTGGTGGCTAGGACGCTAATACATCCTTTTTAAATAGAACACCCATAAGATTCCACTCTTTATAGTCAGTATTTGGACCCACATTTTAAGAGATTGACAACTTCTACCTCCTCTCTATTGGAACATTGCTTTTGGAAACCAGCTGCCACGTCATGGGGAAACCCAAATGGCCTAGTGGAGAGGCCCATCTGGAGAAGAAGTGGGGCCCCCTAGCCAACAGCACTGACTTGATTCCCCAGAACCAACTTACCAGCTGTGCATGAGCCATCTTGGATGTGGACCATTCAGAACCTCCAGTGAAGCTAACCAACTGATCCTGTGGGGAGCTGACATGTACTGTTGCTGATCAGCCTGACCCCCAACTGGATATCTGTGAGCAAAATAAATAACTTGTTTCTGTTTGAAGCTACCAGTTCCATGAGGAGAGGTAACCATAACGATCTCCAGGAAAGTAGACATTAAACAAGTAGTTATTTGTGAGAAGTGTTAGAAAGGAGAAGTCCAAGGCCCCAGGGGAGTGTAAACAAGACAGCTAGCTAACTTGGTCTTGCACTGGTCTGTTTGTTACTAAGTAAATGCTTTCGTCTGTACGGGTCAGTTGTCGATTGTAAGGGCTTTACTAGTTTGGCCTTCCCTGCAAAAGGCATCTATCTGTTCCTGCCTACCTGACTTTCTGAGATGCATTTCATTTGAAACCCTTTTCACTCTCTTGGCGTTTGCGTTTCCCTTTGGGGAGGGGGGGGGGGGGGGGGGGGGGAGCATATCAGTGGGTGATGGCAGTGCCCATCCAAAGTGAACTCCATTTGCTTTCATCTCCTTCATAATGGCACAGGAAAATGGAGCATAAAAATATCCCACAGAAGGTTAAGTGTTCCATACTAGATGCGGAGGATACACAGGAGGCAATGAAGCGAGGCTCAGGGTGAACAGGGAGGGGTGAGTTCAGATGCAGGTTTTGTTTTGTTTTGTTTTGTTTTCTCTTTTACTACCATTCAGGTGAAGCTATGTGATACAATAATTAATCCTAATGAGAGACTTTGGAGCAGATAGGCAAGGGTCACCTGCTCTGACGGGAGACCCTATCGTGGCAGATGATCCAGGGAGGGATGCTGCGATCAGCAGGCCAGAACAAGGCCATCTTTTCTACTAAGAAAACCTGAGGCCGAGCTACGTGTATGTCGAGTCTGGGGTGAGGGATGGGGAGAAGTGGATGGAACCGGGTCCTGGAGGACATTTTGATCCATGTCCCTATGGCAGAGCTAGGTTGGGAGCCTGGGGTGTGTTTTGTTCAAGGAACCCAGGTGATCTGGGCTTGGGGTAGCACAGGAACTCTAAACCTGCTGTCCCTGGTTCATTCATTCAATATAATAAGTGCCTTATATGGGCCGGACCTTGTTGTAGGCATTGAGGACGGGTCTCAGAGTCCTAGTCTAATGACAAATTCATTCTAGTAAAGGAAGACGCATGATATGCAAATAACAGAGCATATGCATATACATATAACTTTTGATAGTAATCAACGAAGTAGAGGATTAAAGATATCGGTACCTTTATTCAAAGATCTCTCATTCAAACCCTGATATCTCCTTATGACCCGCAGAATAAAGTCCAGATGACACCTAGCAGTATGCAACAACCTGCACAACCTAGCTCTTGTCACATCTCCCAAATCACTTTTCTTTCCCCTTCCCTCATTCACCAGGACAAACGCAAACACTCCGGACTTGTGAGGAAGTTGAGAGTACAGTTTCTGGAGTCAGACCGCCTGGGTGCAAACCTCGGCCCTGGCACTTACTAGCTGTGTGACATTAGGTGAGTTACTCAACCTCTCTGAGCTGTAGCTTTGATGTCTATAAAATGACTAGAATGTGACAGCTATCTTCCAGCATCGAATGAGATCACGACCTTTAGAAAGAAAGCAGCACCATAAGAACACAATATATGACTTGTTTCCTGGTAATAAGGACTATATTATCTATGTGTATGTGTGTATACACACCTGCATATACATGTATACGTGTATTAATCATGACCCTACTGTAAGTCAGAATATATCCATCTTAATGCCACACAGTACAGTAAGACTTGGATGGAGCCTGGTTTTACTCTTCATGCACAGTCGATAGATGCTAAATAAAATATACTCAACTCACTGGTGTGTCTTGCAGCGGATGGTAGAGATCTTTAAGTAGGAAGAATGCCATTTTACTGGGCTTGGAATGGGTAATTAGGAGACTGTCGGTTCGAAGCGATGAAGAATTGCACTCTTTAGCTTTCCGAACTGAGGTTGTGGGCCCACATTATGAGAATCCGTGCATGCCACTTGGCAACATTAGAATTCCAAGACAGAGCCATCTTTAAAGATTTCCTCCCCTTGCAGCTGGATGGCGAGGTGGCCGGGGCTGCTCTAGGAACAGTGGTGAGCCTTTTATCATTTATATATCATTCCAGCAGGGTTAGAAAAAAGGGACAAAATACTGAAAATAAAAGTTAATTAAAAAATAAAATCAAGAGAAATGTCTCTCAGAGGCCACCTCTGTTATAGAGACCACCTGTCATTAAGCATTTTCCTGTCTATAAACCCGAGATTGGAAGCCGATCGACTTTTCTGTTGTTTAATTTTTAATGCCTCCTGTCTGGTCTCCGAGGTAGCTGTTCTAGTCGGAGGCTGTCGCACAGATATGTCCCTTGCCCAGAGAAAAAGTGAGCGGTGAGCATTCCCTCTGCCGGAACTGGCATCCACTGGGAGTAACCCGCTGCGGGACAGATTTCTCCCCACTCTGGGAATTTGCTCTTATAATGATGCTAGTCTGTTCCCTCATTGCCGGTGAATTAGTGCGATAAGACAGGGCTGGAATGTTCTTGGGGGAAGGGACCACACTGGTGACTCTTGGGCAAAGAACGTCTTCTAAGTTAATTCTCTCCATTTTTCTGGGTCCTCAGGTCACTCATTCAATACGAATTTATCAAGCATCTACTATGAGCCATGCATTGTGGAAGGTACAGAGGTTGAAGCCATGAGGTCAGAGAAAAAACTCTATTCTCATGACCAGGCATTTTACTGAGGAGGAAGGGGAGAATAAACACCGTGACAAAGAAGGATTCTGGGTCATGTTAGATGATGATGGTGCAGAGAAGAGAAAAGCTGGTAATGTGGTGCTCTGGGAATGAAGGCTTCCTGAAGAGGTCATAGTGGAAAAGTAAGTTGAATGGTGAGAAAGAGCCACTGATGCCAGAATCACAAGGAACAGTGTTCCAAGCAGAGGGAACAGCAAATTGTAAACTGATTTGGAGATGAGCCTAGCTTTTTTGAGAGACAGAGACATGTCACTATGCAAAGAGAAGGGACAGCAGGCAAATGACGGATCTTCAGACAGTTGAAGGCATCTGAAGACTTTAGGGAACCCATGAACAGGCGGAGGATTTGGCCTATGGATTAGGCTTCAAACCTGGGGTCAAAATATCCAGGAACAGTCTCATCCTGGCACAAGTGAAAGACGTGTGAAAAAGGTCATGAATTCATCTTCAGTGAGTGGACTTACTCAGTTGTGCTTCCTAAAGGGGCAGAGCGATGCTCTATGGACCTGCCGCCTGAGCCTCTGCCCAGTCCCACCCCCTCCTGCCTTCCACCGGAAGCCTTTCCTTCACTCTGGGCCCCGACATTCTGTTCTCTGCTTCACTGTCACCTTCCGAAAATGCACGGATGATGCCTCCCTCCTGCTCAGTCTTGTCCTTTAGATTTCAGCATGAAGCCCAAGCACCTTAGTTCGGCACACAAGATGCTCACGGTCTGGCCCGTACCAGCCCCGAGGCCGCATGGTTGTGCTCTACTTCCCCACGAGCACGCATGCTCACACGGGCACTTCCATGCCTGGTGCATCTCCAGTGCCTTCACTTGGGCCCTTCTCTCTGCCTGGACCACCCACCGTCTCCCTCAACATCTGGAAGGTGCTTTCTTATACCTCACGTGCCACCCCAACTTGCCATCCGGTCCCCTTGGAAAACCTCCCACATCTCCCAGTCTGACTTGAATATCTTTCCTCTTCCAGGAAGAGAACCAGTTCAGGTGGAATGTTAGACTGGAGAGAAGAGGGAGGTCAGGCAGATTTCGGAAGGGAGAGTGTTCCAGCAGAGAAAATGACAAGCAAAGGCCTGAGCTGGAAGTGAACTTGGGTATTCATCCTTTCTGGGACTGGAGGAGATTATGCTAAGTGAAGTAAGTCAAGCAGAGAAAGTCAATTATCATATGGTTTCACTTATTTGTGGAACATAAGGAATAGCATGGAGGACATTAGGAGAAGGAAGGGAAAAATGAAGGGGAGTGGAATCGGAGGGGGAGAAGAACCATGAGAGACTATGGACTCCCAGTAACAAACTGAGGGTTTTAGAGGGGTGGGGGTGGGGGATGGGTTAGCCTGGTGATGGGTATTAAGGAGAGCATGTACTGCATGGAGCACTGGGTGTTATACGCAATCAATGTATCATGGAACACTACATCAAAACTAATGATGTACTGTATGGTGACTAACATAACATAATTTAAAAAATAATAATAATAATAAAAAGGAAGTGAACTTGGTTGGGTGATTCCCAGTTTGCCTTTCTGTCTTCTGAACTTGGGCTCCTGGGGGCAGGGTTGGGAACGTCTATAGCTTCTGGAACTTTGTGCCTCCCCTCACTGTATTTTTGAGGGGGTATTTTGAAGCCCTTTGAAATAATTTAGAGGGGGAAAAACCCCTGCAGTACATTTATTAAGTCACAAGATTAAAATGAATTCTACTGTAGCTTCTATCATGAGAGTCATAAATAGCATTTAGTGTTTATAATCTTATTTTTGGAGGACTTTAATTTTCTTGTTCCAAGAATGTTTATAAAGTACAAAGGAACTCCTGGTTGCATCAGTGAGGAAAACTATTTCAGAGGGACCCTGAGAGATTTACACCACTCCCTGTTCCTGCCCTAATTAAGGCATTTGTCGCCGTGTTTTAACAGCTCCAAGTGCATTGTGCTCACAGTAGCTGGATTTATAAACAGTTTTTCCTCAAGAGGACAGGGGAAACCTTCTTTTACAAGTTATAAATTGTAATTTCTTGAGGGCAGGATGATAGCATATCTTCCTCATTTACTATCCTTAGAGTGTCCCAGCCCTGTCCCAGACCTGCTGAGTCCCAAGGTCCAGGCTGAGGGGACCAGGAACCTTCACTGTGACACAGCCGAGAAGTGTTTGTGATGGCCGCTCAAGTGTGAGGACGACTGAAGTAAGGGAACGGTTTTCACTGAGTCTCCATATGCCAGGCAATCTGCTCAGTCCTTGCTACTCAAAGTATGGTCCTCAGACTCCTCTGATGAGCTAAGCTGCCGTGTTATGAGCTGCCCTGTGGAAGGCCCACGTCTCAAGGGACGGAGGACAGCCTCCAGCCAACAGTTAGTAAGGAACTGTGGCCTCAGTGTAAGGACTCACAAAGAGCTGAATCCTACCAACAGCCCTTGTGTGAGCTTGGAAGCCGATCGACTCCTCTGTTCAAACTAGAGGTGCCTTCAGCCATGGCTGACACGTTGGTTGTGGCCTGGGAGACACCCAGAGCCAGAGGACCCAGTGAGGTCACACCACACCAGGATGCCTGACTCACAGACACTGGAATAATGAATGTTGTTGTATAAAGCCACCACGTTTTGGGGCAAATTGATATGCAGTCATTGATAACTAATATAATCTCCCTTCAGTTGAGATTCTCTAAGGCTAGCTTGTAAAATTAATGGAGGGGCTCTCTGCCACAGCTCTAAAGCTACACAGGAGAATCTATTGCTGGAGAGAATGTACGTAGTCACCAAATCTGGTTTTCCTCCCTTTTCTATGTACAAGGCAAGCCACGTTTCCCAGTCCACTTTGAATCCTGATGGAAAGACGAGCCTGATAAAGTATTTTGGGGAGTAATGCACACCAGGCAGATGCACCCAGCCTAGTTCTGAAAGTTCCTATGTCCTAGTCCCACCCCATTTTAGGAGATTCCTTCATGTTCTTACACTTTGCTTGTTAGCTGGATGGATGCAGAGGAAGGAGAGGACTTTAAGGAAGATTTAAAGGCTAGTGAGCTGATAGAAGGAATCTGGTCATAGGTGACCACTTTTAGGAGAGTCTTCTAGGAAATCGCCAACCTGGAGTATTCATAGTGAATTTCGTGGGGACAAGAATGAAGCTTTGTTGCAATAAGCCCTTGAGATGCTGGGGCTCTTTGTTATGCAGCTAACTTAGCCTGTCCTGACCAAATCACCTACTTGTTTTGCCTATTTAATTTGCTCTACACTTTTTAGATCAGTTATTATTTTTCAGTCCTTTAAATACAATTGATCTCTGTTATACTTTGGGTAACACTTACTTATTTGCTTTGCAAATATTTATTGGTTGTCAGGTACGAGGTGTACATTCATAAAAGGGCACAGGTTTTTTCCTCAACAAATTCTCAATGAATTAGGAAAATACACACACAAAAAGGGCAGTTTAATTGAAATATAATAGGGCTATACTCATGGACCTTGTTGAAGTATCTTTTATACCTAAAATACTACCCCTTTTATCTTTTAACAGCATGAACACTTAAACCTTCTTTACCACAATTATTAAATATTTGCTGGGTTGAGGAGGTAGGAAGGTGTGGCTGTTTTGTATTACAATGAATTTGGTTCAAGTAGAGATAATTTGTATGTAGGAGACAAGAATTGAAGTCACAGAAGGAAAACATGCTTAGATATTCGAACTTTACTGAGTAGATGCTAGGGAGCCATCACTGATGGTTGTAGAGTGAATATACGAGATCAACTTGATTGATTAGGCAAATGTATACAGGGTGGCTTAGAAGAGGGAAGAGAACATGCATATTGGAAGACTAGGTGGGAGGCTCAGTGAGTCAACAGAGTTCTGCTTGAGGGCAATAGGAGAGGAAATTAATTAATGGAAGTTAGCTTTGAGAGAGAAATCTATAAATCTGGCTGAGAGAAATTACCTTCACTTGATCTGAGACCATTGCTTGGTGTTTTGCTTTTTATTTCTTCCATCTGAGTCTAGCTCTGTGTGTGTGTATCACTTTCATTAAATAAGATGTCACACTGTATCTAGGAAAGGTACTCTTTCTATAATGCTGTATTGAATTGTGTTTATTTTTATCTGATACTTTATGTTTCAAACAAACAATCCAACCATATATGAATTTTCTTGCATTGCTTAGAGAGAATTAAAAATGCATCTTTTCTATATATTACTCTTTGGTGTGACATTATGGGAACAACTCTAGACCATGTCAGAAAAGGCTAAGAGGTCTTTGAGAAGCTGAAGGATTTGTTCAGAGAGTGGTGTCTGCCCCCTGTGACTCCCACCCTCACTCCTACAGAGGAGAGTGTGCCCTTCCCTTTCTCTCATGCTAAGTGGTAGGCACTTCAGTAGAACCACTTAGAAAGTTGGGCCTGTGCCAATTGTGGGTGCATGTGGGTGGGTGTCGGAGGTGGGGACTGATGTTAGCCTTTCAAATGAATGCAAGAGGGGGTGGGGACCTTGAGGAGCACTGGGGCTCAGAGACAGGGCTATATTAGAAAGTGCCTGCATTCTGATGTTGGCTGGACCCATGACCCCGAGTTCCTCAGGGCCTGGCAATGGGCTCTTGTAGGGAAGCAGGACTGTGTCCCTTTGAGAGAGATCCATCCAGGAGGACCATAGGAAGGGCCTTAGGAGTGGAGCCACTTGAAATAGTATTGTGGATGCCTTATGTGGCCATCCAAAGGAGGCTTTGTCCACATGGAGGTGACATCGGATAAAGACCCTGAACAATAAGAGGGATCTAAAGACTCTCACCCCAAGGGGTGCTTTTCCATGAGGAAAAGCTTCAGCATATGGATTTTGCCACACCCAGAATCTATCCATGCCAGATTTAAAAGTCCCCACCATAGAGGCCTCTTCCTGGGCCTCACCTTTTTTGCCCACCATGCTCCACCCTTAGTGGGTCCTAAGCAGCAAAGAACAAGTGGTGGAGAGAGTTGCTAAGGGAAAGATTGATTTATTTATTTGAGGGAGACAGGGAGAAAAGAGAGAGAGAGGTGGGGGAGGGAGAGGGAGAGAGAGAATCCCAAGCAGACTCCCTGTTACAAAGGGAGCCTGACATGGGGCTCGATCCCACGACCCTGAGGTCATGACCTGAGCCCAAATCTGGAGTTGGATGCTTAACCAACTGAGCCACATAGGCACCCCTCTGGCTTCCTTTTCTACACAAGTTTCCTAGTCCACAGATTGAATCCTGAGCCAGAGAGGAGAGAGGTTTTCAATTGACTAAGAGCTTGGAAGTTTGATGTGGCCCTGGGCTAGATTATTTTATTACTCAGAAGTGACCAGGCAGTTTTACTGACTGAGGAGTGATAATTAGAAAGACTTTAGATTCTTCTCAGGACTTGAGGCAGGTGGGGGAAGTTTGGGGCCCAGATTGGCTATGCCAGGGCTGGTGGAAGAAAAACCTATTGCTTCTTTTTTATAATCACTGAGTCCAGTTCTCTGAGAGAACAAAAACCAAAAAGTGTAAAACCCAACCAACAAACACAATACACAAAAACCACTCTGGAGGGACACCTGGGTGGCTCAGTGGATTAAGCGTCTGCCTTCAGCTCAGGTCATGATTCCAGGGTCCTGGAATCAAGCCCTGTATCAGGCTCCTTGCTCAGCCAGGAGCCTGCTTCTCCCTCTCCCTTTGTGCCTCCCCCTGCTCATGCTCTCTCTCTCTCTGTCAAATAAATAAATAAAATCTTAAAAAAAAAAACAACAAAAAAACACTCTGGGTAACTTTAATTTTCTGACTTCTCTTAGTGAAATTGAAACAATGTTTCTGCTTGGGTCTGACTCAGAAAAGGACTGGTTGGTAAAGATTTTATAAGCCCTTCCCCCCCCCCCCCCCCCCCGCATTCAAATTTCCTTCCCTAAGGAAGGAAATTCTGAAGCCTAAGGCAAGAGGAAAGATCAGAACACTGATGCTTATTTAAAACTTTGATCATGGGTTTTTGCCTTAATTTTGATTTTTTTAAATACATCATTAAAGTATTACTTATCTTGATTCCTGAGTTTTTGTTTGTTTTGTTTTGTTTTGTTTGGGCATCTCTCAAATGTTGTGCCCAAGGCAGGCGCCTTACTTACTTCCCTCTAGTCCCAGCCCTGTTTCCGCCTCATGACCCCCGAGTCCAACACCATCACCACCCACTTTGGTTCTGCAGGGGAGGAGGAGGAAATAGAAAAAACCCTCAGGATGAGGAACAGTTTCCCATAAAACCCCCTGTGCCCCGGGGGTCTCATACCCCAAATGGGTGATGTCTGCACTCAGGGCCCCAGACCAAACTGCTAAAACCTTGAGGTTATGTGTTTGTTACTGGGGAGCATTTATAATTCCCGTTTTCTGTCTAGACTACTGTTTACAGAGAGCTAGAACTGTCTCCAGGGCCCAGTGTGCTTGGATAATGGAAGTCTTCGTAGATAGCCATTATGTACAACTCCAGTCCTTCAAAGCCTTTCTGCTTTGAAGATGCTCTTTCCTGGCATTTGGGAAATGGAGAAATGTGGAAAGACTTTTTTTTTTTTTTCCTAGTATAATTTAGAAGCTAAAAGCACTGGGTTAGGTAGACGTTAGGCTTTGATCTCCAATTCTGCCACATTCTTATTGTGCGTTTGCCCATCTGTAAAATAGCACCTCATAGGACATGGGGCGCCTGGGTGGCTTAGTGGGTTAAGCGTCTGCTTTCGGCTCAGGTCAGGATCTCAGGGTCCTGGGATCTAGTCGCACCTCGGGGCTCAGCGGGGAGCCTGCTTCTCCCTCTCCCTTTGCCCCTCCTCCCCCTCGTGCTCTCTCTCAAATAAATAAATAAAATCTTTAAAAAAATAAAATAAAATAGCACCTCATAGGACACATGTAAGCATGTAAGAGTCTATTTAGCTCAAAATAACTGGAAAATATGGTTTAAGGGGGCTAAGGTGAGGGCTGAATCCACAGAGGTAAGTGGGGTCATGTGGTAAACTACCTTTCATTTTATTCAGTGTCCGGCAGGATAATCCCCGCACAACGCTCAGCTGTGCACAGAGGATGCAAGCACATACCAGTTATTGTCATTATTAGACTTCTCCATGATCGGCAGTTATTCCAATGCTGAAGCTGGGTAAGAGCATGTATGGCAGAAGCGTCTCTTCCTTGGCTGTCTCACTCTTTATTTTAGCCACTTGGCCGGAATTGGGCAGATTGGCCTGAAAGTCATGGTGGGTCCTCAGCAATGTGGAAGAAGGGTAAAAAGGAGGACTTCAGGCTTGGTGGGTAAAAGGACCCCATCCTGGCCTGAGAAGACCAGTGTGGGTCTCAGAGGAAGGGAAAACAGCTGTGGTTTGGGTCGGCCTGGGGGTTAAATTCAGACACAATTACAGGTGTACCAGCAGTGAAGGATCCTCAGCGTCAGGTGGGCAGGCTGTGAGAGCAAAGCTGGGGGCCGGGGGTGAAGGACGGGCTTTGCAGAGACGTGTCAACTCCAACCCACCTGGAGAAGTTGCCAGGCACAGTATTTTGAAGAGGGTCCTGAGGCCATGTCCAGCTCAGTAGGCAAAGTGACCCGATTGATTAGTGAGACCATCCTATGGCTCTACCAGTTCCCAAGTTGAAATTCTCTGATGTACTATTTCAGACAATTCTTAGCAAGCCCCAGGAATAAACATAGAGATGTGTCCAACTTCCCTGGAGAAGGAGCTCATGCAGATTTGCAGCAGGATTAGAAGCAGAAAACAGTGCATCTCTCTGTACCCTTCCTGCTCTCACTTAGGGACTATTAGTAAGACCTAGAACTCAGGGTTCCGGCCCCAGTGGGTAAATGGGTAACAGGGAAACAGAGGTCTTGCAACCATGTTGGATTAAACAGGATTACCATTAGGGGAGGCTGTGACTCATGGGGGCCCCCAAGTGCACAGGGAACCCTCGGTCTAAGCTCACACACTGATCCACAGCTGCATCTGCCTGATGAAGGAGGCTGTGTGGGGAAGAGAGCCATGAGAGAGGAAGGCCTGGGGGATGGAGCAAGGTGAGTCTCGGACATCAAGGCCAAAGTGAACTGGTGGTAAAGCAAGGACACTTTCCCCTGGAACCACACAGTGAAACCACATGTCCATCCAGTAGACACAAGAGAGATGAGCACATGGAGTCCCAAAGCAAGGGGAGGAGCAAACTTTCCAAATCCCTTGACTAGATTGGCAAATGTTTAAAATTTAGGCATGAATCATTAGTGAAGACATTTTCTTTGTTATTTTATATTAAACTATTTCAAGCAAAGCCTCTTCCATTTGGGGATCCTGCCTCACTATGACAGGACAGGGGAAATTTTTCTCTGCAAAATCTCTCTCTCATTATGCCATTTCATCATTCATATCCTTGCTTTGATCTTTGTAGAGATAAAGAATAGGCCATTATCCATGTACAATGATCAGTGGGCTTTGGGCAAAGAACACTAACTTCTCAGTTCATCTGTTCCATCTCCTACATGGGGTATGGTCATTGTTTGCATAGGGTGGATGTAAGGATGAATTGAGTTAACACATAGGAAATCCTCCTAACAGTTCCTGTACAACTCAGTAAAAGTTAGCTGAGCTGATCCATTCCTGAACCAAAAGACACTTATTGAATAATCTGTAAAACAAAAAGACAAAATTGAAAGAAATGGTTGATGCAATCAATTTTGGAACATAAAAGTCACTAGTGAAAAGTAAAAGCATATTAGCCAAATTGTGATTGGGTCTTGTGGAAGGAAAAAAAAAATTAATGCATTTTTCTTACTTATCTGGATTTCTTGGCTTCATACAATCAAGGGCAAAACAAATCTCTAGATTTATTTTACTCAGGAAAGTATAAACCTAGAAAAGCTTGACAGGTTATATTACCTATCTCCATTATTTATCTATCTATCAGTCTACCTGTCTATCTATCATCTATCTGTCATCTGTCTATCTATTGTCTATCTATCTATCTATCTATCTATCTATCTATCATCTATCTATCTATTATCTATCTATCTATCTATCCATCTATCCATCCATCCAACCATCCATCCATCCATCCATCCATCCATCCATCCATCCATCCAGTCTATCTGTCTATCTATAAATCTATCTATCTGGTCAAATATTATTTCCAATGTTTATTTGAACTCTTACTATGTGTCAGGCACTGGGTTAGACACATAAGATGTATTATCTCTTTCATCTAGTAGATTCCAATCTAGTGGATCTGGCAGCAATGGACAAATTAGTAAGTACAACAGCAAAAAAAGTTGTATGTACTTGGCAAGAAAGGTCTCTGGGGGCCCAAAAGAGAAGAAGGATTGTTCAGAAAAGATTGCACAGAACACAGCAATGCCCTGACAGATGGAGAACAGGTCAGTGTTGGCAGAGAGAACAATGCAAAGGAAGACATGGAGGCCTGGAGGAGTCTAGAGGGCTCTGCTGGTGAGCTCGTTGCTTTCAAAGTATGGTTCAGACTGGCAAAGCCACGCTCATCTGGGAGCTTGGTTAGAAAAGCAGCGTCTGAGACTCCACTCCCATGGGGCAGGATGGACTGCAGGGCTGGGAGCAGAGAGTCCCCAGAGAGCCTTCACGCACAACCACATTGTTTGAAAGTTACTGCCAGGAGCTCATTACCTCCGACAAGCCAGTGCACACGGGCACCCATTCGTTTGTCCAATGAACCCTGTGTTGAGTAACATGAAGACAAGATTGTTATTAACTGGCCAACCCCAGTTGGGCACCTGACCTCTCCAACTACTTTAAAAAGTGGGAGTCATAGCTCATCTCTTAGAACAAAAGGAACTGAGTGGTAGTTTGTCCGCTTTAAGAATAGCTCACTACTGTGATGGAAGATATGGGGAAAAAAATGGATCCTCCTGCCCACAAGTTCTTCTTCCCTTTGCCTCCCAGTCTCCCCGGCTGAGGACCTGGCCCTTCTGTTTCAATGGCAGGCATAGCAAATGCTGGTTACTGTTGGTAGCATTTCTAAAGTGCTTGAAGGTCACCTGAGATTAAGGCAGGAGCAGCCTGAATGTAGCTGCCGCTAGTTTAATTATGAAAGACATGATGGGGGCGCCTGGGTGGCTCAGTCGTTAAGCGTCTGCCTTCGGCTCAGGTCATGGTCCCAGGGTCCTGGGATCGAGCCCCGCATTGGGCTCCCTGCTCAGTGGGAAGCCTGCTTCTCCCTCTCCCACTCCCCTGCTTGTGTTCCCTCTCTGGCTGTGTCTCTGTCAAATAAATAAATAAAATCTTTAAAAAAAAAAAAAAAGAAAGAAAGACATGATGAATAAAGGAAGCCCCTGGAAAGAAGAGAATAAAATTCTAGCCATAGCCCAACAGGTGAAGACGCTTTCTCTGGAGCCTGGGGTTCAAGCTCAGGCTTCCCAGGGCCTGTGATCAAAGAGGAGGCCCGGTGGAACTGAAGCCACGCGCAGCTCATCTCCCTGACAGTGTGATTTTAGTGATTTTATGAATCCATTTCCCTCTGCGCCGAGCAGCGCTGTCTTGAAGAGGACAGATTGCAGATAAGTCCCCATGTCTCTATCTCTCTTGCTCTCCACAAAATATGTTTATGGCTGTGAAATCATACTCAACTCTTTCTTAGAAGGAAGCGGTGATTTGCTCCACGGAGCGGCACGTGTTCGCTCTGGCCGATGCTGTTGGAGGTGATCCTTTCTCCTGATAGCAGACAGAGCGGGTGTGTGTGTACGAATCCACAGAAGCTCCAATGCTGTGCTTCCTCGGGAGGAGGTTGTGCTGTTAGGCTCTGTAATTTTTCGATTTTGTTGCACACATGATGTCTCAGAAGAGGGATATGTCTTTTCTAACAACCATCATTTTTATATAAAATGGAAGGTATTCACATTACATCTTCATCTTCTCGATCTCAACTGGTAACAATATCAGAACTACTCCCTCCTGACAACTATATTCATTTCTCATTAAAGATATTTCATGTTTTATTCAGGAATTTAAATGAAGCTATCAGAGCCCGGAATGGCATCCGTTTGGTATAATTGTATCTCACTGACGCCAGCCCCAAGAGTTCTAATTAATATATATTTAGCTCCCTGACTGTCTTTAGACCAAACGGTTGAGCATAGAAGACAGGAAGAAAACACACACACACACACAGACACACACACATTGAGATCTGAACAGGGAAGACTTTTTTAAAAGAGGGGATTTTTGGTAATTGTGCATTTCAAGTGCTTTGCTCTTATATCTATGTCATAAATTACTTTCAGGCCATGGAGTGCTTTTTGAAAAATGGGCTGCATGATGGTAATTATTTTTATTGATCACACATTCAAGTTATTAATTTTTTAATCTCCTTTCTTTTCTTTTTTTTTTGGTTGCAAAAATGTTCATGCCCAGGGAATTACTATGTGCATTCACAATCCTCCTTAGGTTTGCTCTCCCCTTTCTTCCCTCTGCCCTTTTTCCCTCCAACCTCACACTATTAAAAAGAGATATTGTTCCTCTTTGCCAACGTGAAAATGACTGGAGCCATCTTGGGATTACTTGGCCTCCCTAAACCCATAATATGAAAAGAAGCTAATTGGGTACCAACCTCATTCCTTATGGGGTTTGCCATTCCCCCGAATTCCCTCCAACCACATCCCCATTCTCACTTGCAGGAAATGAGTTTAGGGACATTGCTTGTGCTGGTCTAACATTGGAATTCATAGCACTTGTGTTCACTTAGAAGCCTCAATTCACTCCCGGTCCTGGGATGCTCTGGGATTGTGGTTTATAAATCACTCCTGTGGTATACCGTGCACAGAGATCACGACCCTTGTGAGCTCCAGTCATATTGAATTGTGCCGGGCAATGGAGTGTCCTTAAGAGTTTACAGTAAGGAAAAACAAAGGCCTTATAAATAGAACAATTCATCTGACACTTACAGCATTTACAAGGCACTATTGAAAAGAGAGAGGATGCTATTTTCCTTTGTTCTCAATCTTGGTCTCATTCACCGAGGAGGGTAGCTCTTCAATAGGACACAAATTGGGGTTTAGAAATAGCCTGGACCAAAACGTAAGTTGTTGTTTAAACAACTGGTAGGGGTCATTTAGTGGTTTATTAGCCTGCCATAAACCTCCCATGAATCTGGTCTACACTACAAAGATTTGTGCTCATCCTTGGCCCTCCGTATAGCAAAAGATGCCACTGCTCGGGGCGGGGGGGGGGGGGGGGGGGGGGGTGGCAGGTTCTTCCGAGTACTGGACGTGTAATGGGGGTGAGGTAAGTCACTTGGTCCCCGTGAGCAAGTGTGAACTGAGGATATAAAAATATGTTCATGTCACTGGGGGCATTGTTAGACTCACGGTGATGACAACAAAAAGAACCATATGGTACACTGAATGCTTACCATGTCCAAGCATGGTACTCAGTGCTAAACATCTACTTCCACACTCAGTAACAAAGAAAGATATATTGTAAATTGTCAAATGTTATACTCTTCTGCCAACGGGAAGACTAGTTTAAAATCTGTACTTAACCAGCTTAATATTTTCTCCCCTTAAACATCAGACTGGGTATTCTGAGGGAATGAAGACTTGGAAAAGATTTCTGTGGGAAGGCTGGTCCAGTCTATTTTCCTCTCTGTCCCAAGACAGCATCTTTCTAAGTGAAAACAATCCTCCCCAAATGGGGGCTAGGGAGGGCCCACAAGTGCTCAGGCGCTCATGCTCAGTGGATTCCCAGGTACATTAGCACACAGCCTTATTGACTACCACGTCCATTTGACCAGGCTCGGAGGGGTTTTTATAATCTGAAACGCCTCACTGCGTGGGCACAGTGACAGGTGTGTCATGAGGAGAACAATAACCAGAAACAGATGCATGGAATATTCACTAATATGTCAGCAACTACGGTGCATGTCAGCAGTGCGCATCCTCACCAGGAAAAAAAAAAAATAGGAAAAGAAAGAACATTTATTTCCATGAAGCCAATTTCCATGCCAAACTGAGCATCTGTCTGGCTTTTGTGTTTGGTATAAACAGGACTCACACACACTCAAAAATAATGTCAAAAGTTCAAAGGGTGGAGAGTAGAGAATTCTCACGTGGGCAAATAAATGAGGTCTGCGGATTGGCTGGCCTTCACTCGGCTTTACATGAAGTGTCTCCTTGGGGCTGGGGTGATGTGTGGCTTTGATTCTCTGCCCTTGTCCTTCCGTAACCTGGTTTGGAATGTAGCCCAGTCCTAAGAGATTGGGGGTCACTCCAGCTTGATAGTGTAAGGTCAGAAAATGGAATGAAGCTCGGATATCTCAATTGAGATTTGAGTGTATAAAAGTATAAATCAAAAAAGCAAAATCCTTGAAGGGACACCTTGCAGCTGTCGCTACAAATGAAAGGTTTCAAAATAAGTAGATACAAGAACAGCGAGGCTGGTGCAACTAATAATTCCCTTGCAGTCCTACTTGAAGAAAATGGGGAGTACAGCTGAACACTCAGAAGTAAAGAATACACATTATTCCAAGCAAGGATGCTGGCCTGAGCTCTTTAATAAAATGGTGTCACTTCAGGGACAATATTTAGAGTGCTTTGAAAAAGAAAACAAAACCCCTCCTTCACGTGCTTTTTTGCAGGATGCAAATTAGAAAGTGTACCAAGTGATAAATAAACATCAGCATCTTGAGATTATTGGTTCTTTGTTCTTGGAGAAATCACAATATTCTCAAAGTTGAGTCATTCATTCAGGAAGGGAAAAAAGTAAATGGATTTTGTCCGCCTTTACTCCTAAATGCCACTGTCTTATTTGGCTGTAGGATATTTATGATTTTATGTTTATTTAAACAGACATATTTCTAGTTTATGGGTATATTCCAGAATAGAACAGCATGTTGCTTGGAGTGTAATTCGTATGGGCAAACACCTGATCCCCTTTAATAAAAGATAAAAGAGAAACAATTCCCTTGCCATTCCAAGACCTTACTGAGCCTAGCTCATAGACACAACCTTGTTACTTGACCTTTCTAATCAGTACGAGAATCGCAGATACCGAACTCCAGGTATAGTGATTATAAATGACTCTTCCAGCTGCTAGCTGAAATCCACTGCAGCAGAACTTGTGTGAATCCAGGAGCGTTCTAAGATTATGATTACAAAGCAAGAGTTAGGAGCTGCAGAGGTACATGTGTTGGTGTTGAGAATTGTCACTAAATTATGTCAGTTTCACTCCTCTCCAAATTATTTTTAAGGCAAAGTTTTCTAAGAATCCTGCTTTAAAGCTAGAATTTTCTCCTATTCATATGGTCAAAAAAGGCATACTGATGTTCAGAGCACTGGCCCTTAGTGTGTTTATTTTTCAAGTTATTTTTTTTTTAAGATTTTATTTATTTATTTGACAGAGAGAGAGAGAGTATGTGAACACAAGCAGGGGGAGTGGGAGAGGGAGAAGCAGGCTCCCCGCTAAGCAGGGAGCCCAAAACAGGACTCGACCCTAGGGCCCCGGGATCATGACTGAGCCGAAGGCAGATGCTTAACCTACTGAGACACCCAGGTACCCCACAAGTTATTTTTTCCTATTTGGAGGAAGACAGGGGATCCTAGTCATACAATTGAATTTGTGTGCATATCAGCTAAACCAAAATTTCTCAACATGTTTCCTGTGGCGCATGGATCCCAAAGAATATTAGTACATTTTAGGAGGAAAAGGAGATCCTGGCTACAATAAGTTGGATTGAAACTGAATGAAATGTAGTCAAAGAGTTGTACTAAATGGAGAACTTCCCAGAACCTTTAATATGCAAAATAGCATGAGATTTCTCAGTGGAGGATGGACTTAATCTTGTTTCTCCATTTTGTTTAAACCACGTATCTCTTTTTCTGAGACCACTTTTACCAGTCTAATGCTCCAAGGAAATTATTTTAAGGAATGCAGAGCTAGGTGCAATGATATATGGCTTGGACTACTTGACCCAAAATTTAAAAATAAAAAAGAAAGAAAAGAAAAAAAACAACTTTTTAAGATGGCTAACAGCCAGAGAAAGTAACATTGGATCTTAAATTAGCTTAACTGGCCTATGATTCTATCTAAACCAAACTGAAAGTGGAAAAAAAAAAATCCCACAAACTGTTATGTACTGGAGATGGAAAGGAATAAGAAAGAAAGGGCTTTAAAATATATTAAGTAACCTCTTCAATAGACACCCTCATCTAACTTTATAAATCATTTAAAATGTGACAAGGAAAAGACAAACTGATCAAATGACTGTCCAAATAATAGTTTATTCTTCAACTTTTTCTCATTGAAATCACATTGTCATTTGAACAGTCATCTTGACACAGCTAATTATTGCTATCCAAGGCAAAGGGGAAAAAAAAAAAAAAGAAAGAAAGCCTCAAAATGTAGTTTTGTAGGAAAAAGTGTGGATAACGTAAATGCAAACATTTCTCTCTCTCATCCTTCCACTCTGGCTGCATCTCTCCTGACTCTCCTCCCTTTTCCCTCTACCCTCTCCTGCCCACCTTCATCTGTCTCCTTGGCCCACAGGGTTAGCTTTTGGTCTCATCTAAGAGAACCTACAAGGATAAAACCGATTGAGGAAGGCACCTGTGCCATAGCAAAGGCTCATGGGCCATATGGGTCCCGCCCGGCGCTGTCACCCAGAGCTCGGAGCTTGCCCCGGCACTCAATTGTCCTGGCTCCGTTTCTTTCTCTGTGAGATGACACTGTCGGACCACATGGCATCTAGAGTTCTGCGTTTATTATTATCATTATTATCATTTTGGTCTTCGTGCCCAGTGTCCTACAGGAAGCAAAGTAGAGAAATCGGCTTGTTGACCTTGAGGCAACATCGGAGTTATCAATAATTAGCTAAGTATGGTCAGCCTTGCCTCTAAAAGAAATGACATTTAATAAAAAAGAGGAGTAGAGTCAAATCCATCCGTGAGAAATGAGATGGCTTTCTGTATGTGCGTGTTCTTGACTTTTGATCAGGGTCTGGAAACCAATAGGAACTTCTATTCCGGGGCTCTGTCATGGACAGCTCCAAATCAAGCCGCCTACGTTCATTATTCTTAAGACGGTAGCTGAGGAACTAATTTGAATAGCTGCCTGGGTTTCTTTGCACCAAGGGTGGTGGAAGGATGGGTCTTGTCACCATTCTCTTGTTGGGCAAGGAAGTTGCACACTGAGCTTGCTCACATCCAGGAGATGGGTATTCACTCACTCCTGAAATGGGAGCATTCGATCCTGTTTGTTGATTTTCTCCTCAGTCATTTCTTTTTTTTTTTTTTATTTCTTTTTATTTTTTTTAAAGATTTTATTTATTTATTTGACAGGGAGAAACACAGCGAGACAGGGAACACAAGCAGGGGGAGTGGGAGAGGGAGAAGCAGGCTTCCCCTCTGAGCAGGGAGCCTGATGTGGGGCTCGATCCCAGGACCCTGGGATCATGACCTGAGCCGAAGGCAGACGCTTAACGACTGAACCACCCAGGTGCCCCTCCTCAGTCATTTCTTAAACAGAACCTCTGATCACATGGAAGTCCCTACCCCGGAAGGTGAAAGCACCTCACTGAAAGTAAAAATTGCCCAGATATTTCAACACAAGCACAGTTTGCTTTTGCCTGAACTCAGAGCTGCTTCCCTGTCCTGGCTGGTCATGAGATTCTTCCAGGGAGCATGTTTCAGAGGATGAGAATGAGGCCAATGGCTGCTGATGTTAAAAGGACATGACGTCTGCACAAGTCCTGAGAGGGGGCTGGTTGCACAAATTAAAGTCAAACACATCACAGCCCGATTAGCAGACATGGACTTGTGTGTGTTGTCTAGGTTGTTGTTGTTGTTTTTTTTTTTTTCCCTCCAAATAAAAGGGAGACAATTTAAAAAAAAAGGAAAGAAAGAAAGAAAAGAAAAGAAAAAAAAAAAGAAAGGTAACTTCATTTGTTTCATATTTTTGTTTCCTCTCACTTCCTCTGGTCCTGATTTCTCACTCTATTTATCAGGGAACCTAAATTACAATTGGATACAAGAAATAAATGTAAACGTAAGTAGCTATTTAATCTCGCTCTGACTTGTTCTGGTCAATGGAAATTTTCCCCCAAATGTAGCTTGGATATATAAAGCCACTAAGGGAAAAGAAAATGCATGCATATTGTGTTGGAACAAAATTAGTTCTCTTACTGCCAAAAATCAGAAAAATAATATGTTGTGTGTATTTTTTTTTAAACAGATTTAGAATTTGATGGAGACACCTTTTCATACATAGAGGATTCCTCTCAATGGGTGAGCTCACCCATGAAGAGCTTTAATTACTTGATATTTTAAAAGAACTCTTTATTATATTAAGAAAGAGAGCGAGAAGGCAAGCACAAGTAGGGGAGAGACATTTGTATAGGAGAAATCTCAAGCTGTATGTGGGAGGCAGAGAGTTTAATGTCTTTCATGAACAAAAATTCATTCCCACAGTGGGGAGCTCTTTTGAAAACGTTTCATGGCCTGCTACCAGCGCGGGGTGGGGGTATAATTCCATGAGGCAGGAGGGTTGTGAGTTGAGCTTGCAAAATCAGTAACCACTAGTTTAAACCCAGCCAAAGGACGAACCCAATAAAAATTTGTTTGTTGTTTTATTTTTTTGTCTTTTGTCTTCACATTAATTTGTCTCTGGGAACATCGAGTGAAGGCCTCACAGGCCTGGTATGAAGAGTACTTACAACAGACACTGGAGGAACTAAAGCGACTTCCTGCACTCCTTCCGGATTCAAACTTCCTTTGTTCCTATAATCTCCAAACAGCTGTTTCCTCTGGAATCCCAAATCCCAGCTGGCGGCGAGTCTCTACCTCCTGGATCCTGCTGCACATAATGTACATCAAATCTGAATGTTGATATGACATGTTCTTCTTTTTTCCCATCCTCCTCCCCTACCTCCACCCCCACCCTCAGCCCTGTATTCACTTTGGCCTTCCCAGGGGGAGCAGTTAGAAACAAAGTGACAGAAGCATTTCAGATTCAGACCTTCCACATGGCAAAGGAAATCCTTGAAAATATTTGGAATCTCAGATATGGAGTTTGGAAACATGTCCAGAAACCTTTGTGAGACAGAAATTGATAGTTGGCATCATTTTCTCAGCTTGCTTTTAGAAATCAGTACATTTTAACAAACATTAGTGTGTTGGCTCCTCTTTGATGGAAACTGGAGTATAACTCGGTTCAATGTAGGAGGAAAAAATGAACAGTAGACAGGAATCCTTCCTTAATCAATTTGCAGTTTTATTGATTGATACCATCATTGAGAATTTTGGGGTTATAGTAATAAGGAAAAGGCTATGTTCCACTCATGGGAGAATTTACTAATAAGTTTGGAAGAAAAGACACATGGATAAAAAGAACTAGAGAAAATCATGAAGCCATATTTGAATCATTGCAAAATGATGGAATGTTTCTCCTGTGCCTTTATGTGTCAACGGAATGCAGGGTAAGGAAGTGTGTTAAATGCCAGTGTGTTGGGGAAGGACGGTGGGAAGTTGGAGTCGAGGAGCGCCCATGGCTGAAGGTGCTCTGTCTGAGAGAGTTGGGAAGGAGGTCGAGACAATGGGAGCTGATGTTAATAAAAACCCAGAAGGTGAGGCGCAAGCACTGGCTTGGGATAGACTTTGGAACTCATGGGCTGTTGCCTCATTAAGCACAGGGCACAGTGAATTCCAGAGAAGGATGAGCCTCGCTTCAGGTCACAGCGGGCCCAGGAGCCAGAGAGGCTGCGAGCAGAACCGGTGCCCTCGCTCTCTTGCACAACCCCGTTCTGCACCCAGCATTTGCCTCTCTGAAGTCTGTGTGG
Source organism: Phoca vitulina (assembly GCF_004348235.1). NCBI lineage: Eukaryota > Metazoa > Chordata > Mammalia > Carnivora > Phocidae > Phoca > Phoca vitulina. The sequence goes on from NW_022589764.1 coordinate 368,988, forward strand.
ATGATTCTCATGCAGTAGAAGGGTGAGAGGCTTGCCCCTCTGAGTCAGAAGAGAGGATGGGTTCCAATCTTAGCTCTGCCACTTATTAGCCATATGATCTCAGGCAAGTTGTTCTAAACACTAAAAGCCTCTGATTCCAACCATCCATAAACTGGAAATAAATTACATCTTCCTCCTTGGGCTATGGTTGACCATTAATCAAGGGATTCACCTGATAGCTGTGTAATTCAATAAATGTTTGTTTTATTATAATAATACACATCATCATTATTATTAGGGAAGAAGATATAGTAAGTTGGTGGGAGACTGACTTAGCTAGAGTCAATGTGTTTTCTGAAAAAATGCAAAGAAATTAAGCTGGAGAAAACAAAAGCAAGAAAGGGAGATCACTGGACCCTGAGCAGGAGGGCTCAATTTTAAATCAGGCAGTCAGGGAAGGTCTCCTTGTGAATATGACATTTGGGAGAAGACCCTGGAGGAGGAGCTTTCGGTCAAAGGCAAACAGCAAGTGCAAGTACCCAGAGGCGAGGGTGTGTCTGGTGTGTTCAAGGTCAGCATGAAGTCTGGTTCTGCGAGAGTGGAGTGATCCAGGGAGTGTAGCAGGAGGTGAGGTCAGAGGACAGAGGATGCCCAGACCTTGTGGAGACTTGATGACCCCTGGAGGAATTTTGCCTTTACTCTAAGAGATCTAATGTACACAGTCTGATAAGTCAGTGAGTTTTCCCTCCCAGAGAAGGGTTGATGTCATAAGAAAGTTCCTGGGAGCCAGTGGACCCACTTGGGAAAGATTCTCTGCTGGAATCCCACAAAGAGGGGAGAGGAAATGGTCAGTGGCAAAAAGAAGAAAATGATCACTCTGAAAGCAAGCGAGTTAGTCCTTCTTTCCCTTCACAGAGGCTCTGAACATTGAATGTGAAGTGTAAGGGTTTCAGAGTACCTAGCCAGGCTAGATGCACCCAGTGACCACTGAAGGTAGGGAGGTGGCCATTTCCCACCACCTGGGCCCTGGAGGGTCGGGTGACAGACATGCCCAAGCTGGAAAATATGGCAAAAGTGGAGAAACAAGGAGCCCCAGCTTTACCCACCACTCCCTGAACTGGTGAGAATTGGACAGAATTGCTGCTAAGGGCCCTATACTCCTCTCCATACCTGAGACAGCCTGGAGTTCTGGGAGGGGGTAACATGGTGGTAAGAGCTGTGGTAGGAACCTGTCATATTCTAGGACAGGCTTGGATATGAGTGTATCCAAGAAACACACAGGTGCTCTATATCCAAGTAACTTGACTCTGGGCAATCATGGGAGACAGTGAGTGGGACAAAGTATTTCAGGATCACAGAAGATAAATGATCAACTGGTTTGAGCATCTAGGAAGGTTTACAAGAAGAGGTGACACTGGGCTAGGATGGCCTTGAAGGAACTCAAAAATGTTGGCAGGTAGTAGAGGTGGAATTGATGTGCCACATTTTCTAGAATAATCCTGAGCAAAGGATGCTTCTTTTGGCTTTTGTCCTTCCTTCATATGAACATGCCACTGCTGAGGACAGCATCCTGGGTGGATCAGGAGCCCCATCACATCCCATTTCCATTTGCTTTCATCACCCTGTTCTCCAGTCTTTCTGAGCATCCCATCTCAGATGGCAGCACAGAGTGGCCTGGGTATGGCACCTCGTGCCCACCCTGGCTGGTTGGGAGTGATGTTGGGCTGAGCGTGGTGAGGCCGCCTCCTGGCATGGAGGAGAAGAGGCTCACTAGTAACTAATGCTGTCTGCCTGCCGAGGAACCTCTCCACGAAGGACGGGATCCTCACGTCCCACTCAGAGCTGTGTCCCTTCTGCTACAACGCCCCGCCCACAGCCGGAAACCTACGACTTTGCTGAATGTGGGATGACCTGGGACACACGTGCTATGCAGGTGTCATACCTGGAGTCGTGGGTGGAGCTTGTTTTAAAGTCAAGCCTTCCTGGGTTTGAATCTGGGCTTCTCCATCGCACAGGGTACTTATTCAGTGCTGCCATTTCCTGTCTGCAATGACGGTGTGCGCCTCACAGGTGTTCGTGGCGGAGGTGTGCGTTGGCGGAGGTGGGTTTTAACGTGAACCACAAAAAGACGGTTCCTGATAGTATTCCAACACTTTTAGTTCCATTTTGAAGAGACTGATAGAATTAAACCACAAACCTGTAGTTAAAGCAATTTAGTAAAGATGAGGCCTTTAATCATGGGATTTTTTTTTAAATGAGTTTTTTGTTTGTTTGTTTGTTTTCTAGTAGCTCTACAGAAATAGGAAGATGTATACCTCGCCTAGAGAGTTAAGTTAGAGTAATACACTCTCATGTTCTTTCTATAGGTTTCATCTGGAATTTTTAGTAGTCTATACAATATAGGGAGGAAAAAAACCCAAATTGACATAGTTGCTACATCTTATATTTCTTATGTAGTATGGATTTTTTTATAAAAATAGGTAATATTTTATTGTATCATACTGGTAGTACTAGAAAGGGGACATAACTTTTAATGTGCAATTAGAAGTGAATGGAAATCCTTGCATATTTTTTTCTTAGGGTTGCCACCATGTGATTTAGGTGCAGTTAAGGATGTTATTTAAGGTCTCATTAAGATAACATTGCTCTGAAGCCCGCAGTGGACCAGCCTTGCCACGCTGGTGTAAACATGGTACATAAACTCAGGATTACCTGTTCTTCCTCACTGTGTTTCTGCCTTTCTCCATTTTTTTCCCCCTACAATTCTCAAGATGCTCAACTTCATCACTTAGAAGAATATAGAGATTATTGCATGCAATTCCATAACTTCCCCTATGGGGAAAACCAGGCCACTTTGAAGTTCTTTTTATTTTCAACCTTCATTAAGTTTATGCCAGTGGTTGTCTCAAATTAGGTTTATAGAGAGAGGCATTTTGCAAATTTATCATTTATAGATTGCATTAAACTGACCTGATTTAGCTGTGTTGTTTAGAGAAATGATATAATGTGTATTTATTCCCAACTATTAGATAGTAAATATATAGCGATTACTACAATGTGCAGATGGGCAAGAAATCCCATAAGTAAGTGATATATCTGTTTTATCTTTTATCTAGCAGCCCAAAAGCTTTCGAATTCACTTACTTAAGAAAAATTTACTAAACACCTATTTTATTGCAGCAAAATTGTGCTAGACATTAAGACCTTAAAGACCCATAAGCTTGGAGAGGGGAGTGAAGAACCCAAACAAATCTGTATGACCCACGAAGGGACATGTTCTATACTGAAGGACCCATAGACAGGCTGGAGGAGAGAAGAGGGCAGAAACTCTGCTAGGAGAAGTCAGGGAGACTCCACAGAAAGACAGCATTCCCAGAAGGATAAGAGATGAGTAGGAATGTGCTATAGGACAGGGGAAGAACCTTGTAAAGAGATAGGGTATTGCAAGGCCCACCCGTTCTTGGAGAAAGTGGAGCAGTCCTGAGCAATGGGAACAGAGCGCTGTTCAAGGAGAAGAGCCTGCAGTGAGAAGCAGAGACAGATCATAACTGTCATGCTGACCTTCATTTGGAGCCTGATTACTGGGAAGGTTATTAAGCAGAAGAGAGACCTGGTTGGATTTGTATTTTAGAAAGTTTGCAATGAAAGCAATTGTGCAAAAAGACTAGAAAGTTGGAGGGTGAGACTGAAGGAGGGACAAATTAGCCCCCAGGTGTGTGCAAGAGTCCAGAAGAGAAAGACAGATTTGCTCTAGGGCAGAGAGAGAATGACGAAGAGAGGAAGGAGTGGAAAAATATTTCAAAGGTTCGGTTAACTGCTGAGATCTTCTCTTCCCCTGAATCTCCATCATGGTCTGAGAGCAGTGTGAACTGAAGTAGAGATGGGGAAACCTTTGTTTTCTTTGGGCTGGTTGACACATGCCATAGACTCTGTTCCCACCACAAATCAAAGGGTCAAGGAAGCAGCACACTGTCTTCTGTTCGGGATAGTATCTGTGAATAAACCATCCCCCACCTCATTTCTCTGAAATGATAGACTACCCTCCCCCTTCTTCCTTCTTTCTTTCTAGTTGCTGCCCCAAATGGTAGAGTCTTGAACTGGTCCCCTTTCTCATTCAGGCAGGGTCAAAGCACCAACAGTGCAGAGTCCATCCCAGAAAATCACTATGCAGCTACAACTCCAATCATGGAAAAGAAGGATGACAAGGAGGCTCAGGGGTTTCTGGGTTGTGACTGCATTTTGGGCACCTGAAGATTTGACTGGAGACTGTTGGGTGGGTTCACAATGATGCCACGGTTTTGGCTGCTCTGGTTTTGCCCTTACAGAGGCATTGCTAAAAACAGGGCATGTAGGAAATAACTCCAATTTAGGAATCCTACAGATCTGGTTTGCAAAATGATATATGGTAGCTCTGTTATCTCACACAACTTACTTGACTTGTATGAGCCTCATTTCCTTATCAAGAAGCGGGAATCAGGGCGCCTGGGTGGCTCAGATGGTTAAGCGTCTGCCTTCAGCTCAGGTCATGATCTCAGGGTCCTGGGATCGAGTCCCGCATCGGGCTCCCTGCTCCTTGGGAGCCTGCTTCTCCCTCTGCCTTTCTCTCTCGCTCTGTCTCTCATGAATAAATAAATAAAATCTTTAAAAAAAAAAAAGAAGTGGGAATCATAACCTAATTTGCTTTGTTGCTGTGAGGGTTGACTGTCATAAAAAATACCAAGTCCCTGATATAGCGTAATATCCTCATTCTTGTCTTACCTTTCACAGGGGAAGGAAACTCCCCAACTAGACTATCCAGCGGGATGCACCAATGGGTGTTCTATGGATCCTAATACAACCCAACTTTCTCCATCTGCTAAACTTTTCCACAGGCATATTCCTTTCTTGGATTACTGGCATTTTGAATATGGGCTATTCAAAGATGCATTTACTTTTCCTGTACTTGAAGTGGTCCTAATCCATATAGAGGTTGTTCTGATCTAAGTGGTCCTCCATCTTAAATATGAACCACCCCCCCAAAAATATGAAACCATGCTCCATCTTCCCTTCCCAAATACTTATACCAATAAGTTTTCAGAAGTTTAGATAGTTTGAGAAAGTTTAGAATCCATTATTGTAGGTAATAGCATATTAGGGATGTGGGAGGAAGACAGGGAAGGGAATGGCATTCGTTGAATATGAGGCAGAGCATTCTTCCATAAATTTTCTGTTTGACCTCATCAAGTCTGTGAGGTAGGTGCAGCCATTAGTATTAGGTGTGCTTACACATACTAGACTCCTCCTCACCCAAATGTCAATGGCTGAAGCAAGATGAAAATTGATTTCCTTTTCATGTAAAAGAATTCAGAAGGGCAGTAAGTACGAGGGCTCCATAGCTGTCCTTCCATCTTGATGTTCCATCATCCTTAGCATGCTTCCTCATGGTTCAAAATAGCTGCTTGAGCTCCAGCTATCACATCCATATTCTAAGAAAGAAGCAAGAGAAAAAAAAATAAAGGCTGCATTCTCTCTCTTTTAAGAGTATTGTCCAGCTGTGTGGTCTCTGGCTTTCACTTCTATTTCTTTTGCCAGAACTTAGTCTCATAGACTCCTCTAGCTGTAAGGGAGTCTGACAACTATAGTTTTTTGGCTGGGCAACATGTGCTCAAATGGATGGGGGAAAAAAAGACATCATGAGGAGCTGCAAGTGCCTGCTGCAATAGGTCCCTCACTTTTCAGTGGAGAAGGAACTCAGGCTCTGTGAGTTTGTATGTTCTGATTATGTATTGGCTATCTGTTGCCAGTGTATCCTGCTTGTCTCTCTATTACTTAGTGACTTAAAACAATGAGCATTTTATTATGCTCAAGATTTTGTGTGTCAGGAATTTGGGTAGGATTTTATGGAGATGGTTCCTCTCTGGACCACAGTGACTATGGCCTCATCTAGAGTGGCTTGAAGAGGGAGAAATGGATGGGATGAATTGACTGGGATCAAATGTCTGAGGCCTCAGTATCAGTCGGGTCATTCGGTTCTTTTTTATATTGTGCCCAAGATGGTTATTCGCCTTCTTGCCTGGCTGGGGTGGCTGGAGCAGCTGGGGCTGGCCGGTCATCGGTCTTTCTCCACAGGGTCTTTCCACATGGCTAGCTTGGGCTTCCTCACAGCAAGGTGGTCTTTGAGAGTTGGATTTCTTCTAATGGTGACTGGCTTCTTCCAGAAAGAATGTTCCAAGAGACCAAGGTGGAAAGCTTCTTGCAACTAGCTTGGAAGTTATACTAATGCCACGACGCACTAAGGCCAATCTAGATTTCCGGGATGGGTAGCTAAACTCCACACCTCACTGTGAGGGGTAGCAAAAGGTTTGCAGACATCTTTAACCTACCACAAAGTGACTTCTTAAGATAACAGCTAGGGAGCCAATTGGCCATGCCTGGAACACAGACTTTCCTTTACACTGTGTGGCTCCAAGTATCATGTCTTAGTACTTTTAAAGAGTCAATTAAACAAGGTGATTTTTTTGAAGCATGGAAAATTATAGCTGGTTATAGAATAGCAGGAGGTAGTAAGAATTCGTGGCAATAATGTCTCTGCTGGGTGCATAGACTCCAGCCCTCAATGGAGTGTGCTGGGGTTTGTACTCAGCTCTTTACGCTGAGTCTTCTACTAAGTGTAGCTGATATTATTATTTTTTATCTCTTCCCTCAAACCCCTTCCCCCCACCTCCTTCCAGCTGAACAACTGGGCGGCTGCTTCCCTGTCTCTTTCATATTTGTGAATACTCTCTCAGGTCTGGAAAATCAGATTGTCTCATTTAAATTTAATTTGAATTTCTGTTTGAAGAATCAACCTGAGACATCAAAGAGAATCCGAAAAATGCACTACAAAATAAATGATCAAATGACTTCTGAAAACATTGCACTTTTATATCTGGAAATATTGGATCAAAACTCCAATTTCTGTTATTGTTAAAATTAAAGAGAGACTTAAAAGAAACTGCTATGTAAGTATGACACTGCATTTAACCAACAGACAAATTGTTCTAACCTGGTAGGGTTAGAACCATTGATGTATGCCTTCTCTCTCTGATTCAAAATGAGTCAGATTCTCCCAGTCACTAAGCTTCAACTTGGTTTCCCATCAGTTTTCTTCAAGTCATAAAAATATCATTTAGAGTATAGGTCACAGAAGCCTAATTTACAAAATGGGAATAGTGAAGTTATCAGGTTATCTGCTCAAAACAGACTGAGTTTTGTGCTGAAATGCAGCCTTCTCAAACAATAACTTTACCTTAATCATTTGTGCACTTAATTTTTGAAGATCTGAAGCCCCTTTCCCCTATTTTAATATATTTAGAGGTGGATTTAGAAGGTTCAGCCCCATAGTGAGTTAGCATTTCTTGCAGGTCCTGGCAGGTGCTTGGGAAAGCACACAGAGGAAAAGGGCCTGCAGTTTACTCTCAAGGGTGCAAAAGCACTCTGCCAATAGGAAGTGAAAAGAGCACCTGGTAAATGAATGAGTGATCGTAGCTTGTCCCATTAAGAATCGATGGGTGATTAAACATTTGAATGAGTGACGCTTTAGCTTATCAAGAACTAACAGCCCAAGCTAATGGTAGAGAAATCCTGGGTCTTAGAGACAAAAAGTTTCAGCCAAAGGTCATGGTCCAGAGAAAACACCACCCTTTCCAGCTGGGGTGGTTAGAGATGGTTTTTTTTGTTTTCTGTTGACCAATAGGACTTGGTTGGAAGAATCAAAAATGAAGAATTAAAATCAAGAAGTCATTTTTTTAGAGATTTTATTTATTTGAGAGAGAGAGACAGAGAGAGCATGGGGGTGGGAAGAAGCCAACTCCCCGCTGAGCAGGGATCCTGACCCAGGGCTTGATCCTAGAACTCTGAGATCATGACCTGAGCCAAGGCAGATGCTTGACCGACTGAGCCACCCAGACACCCCAAGAATTAATCTTTTTTTAAAGAAGGAAGTATCTATGGCATTCTAGGAGAAGATAGCATTCCTCCCAGGTGACTGGGAAGTTGCCTTTTTTAAAATATAAAAATATATATTTTTGCCAGTTCCAACTTCCCCCTCTCTCTCCTGCTAAGGAGTTGAAGAAGAGGATCTAACGAGGGCAATTGAATTTGTCTGTTTAGTACAATTATACCAATGTGAAATATGTCCCTTGGCAATACAGTTTGGATTTCAGAATGACTAGAGAGAGACAGGAGAGTGACAAAGGGAAAGACTCCTGGTGGGAGAGTAAGCCTCTCCAACAAAGCAGCAAGTAGAACGTTGAAAGATAGCGAAGCTAGAGAAGCTTCCAGAGGCAGGCAGCTTTGGCAGATCTAATACTTAATACTCTCACATTGATTCCTATTGTGATAGGTGCTGATGCCCCCCTGCCTCATGCCATAGCCGTCATTAGGTCACACAGATACCCTAGTAATGGTGCTGTTTGGGGAGAGTGGGAAAAAGGGGCCTTTCTGTGCTCGGGGCAAGGAAGAGGGAGTCCCTAGGGACAGCAAGCACAGGAGGTAAGATGCTGATTATTAACTAGGCTACAGCAGCTGAGCACATTGCAGTGTGGACCCACCCAGCAAGATGTGAGCCGAATATCCATCCCACCCCTGCCCCCAATACCAGAGGAGGTTCACCCCTCAAGTGCATGCATCTATGTCGGTATGTGTGTGAAAGAGCCTTGGGGAGGGGAGTCAGCCCTGCATTTGCATGGATATGAGCTAGTCGGGATTCCGACCCTCAGACTGTGCGTGTATACATTTTTGAGAAGGCAGCGGTGTTCAAGTGGATACCAGAATGGTTATAATCAGCTTTCCTCCGAAAGGAAATGTCTCCATGCCTCTCTGGCAGCTATCACTCTACATCAAAAAGCCTCTCGTGTGCTCCTCCTTCAGCTCTGGCCTGGTCCCTGCAGGATAGTGAGAAGGATTTGTATGGCCCTCTTTTTAATAAGTCCAGTAATAGGAGTTTCTACCAATCCTCTTGGGATTTATTTATTTATTTATTTTTCCTATTTCTGTGTTATGAACTCACTGGATGGATTTTGGAAGTTGTTACTTTAATTGAGCAGTCAAGCAACAGAGAATTGTCTGACAGCCCTGACTCAGTAGAATCTGAGATTCTTTCCGAAATGAGAAAAAAATTTTCAGCTGGAAGAGGGGATTGAGAAAGTGGGGGTGAAGGTGGGAGGACCCCAAATCTCCACATAGCCATGGTCTCCTTTAGATTTCAAAATCTCCACTAGATTTCAAAATCCCATGTAACCTAAGTGTGTTTTCTTCCTAAAGACCAAGAATAATGGAGTATCTTTTTTTTTCTTACTGAAAGGCAGGAATTGCAGTTTATAAAAATCTATTGATTTTGATATACTGAGTCAACATGGCTCAACTCTGGGTCCTGCCTCCATCCCCTGGGCCTCTGCCTCAGATAAAATCCTCATCGTCCAGCTTTCCCAGGTCCCAATCCCTCGTGCTGCTGCCAAAGCTATTTTTCTAACACACAGATCATCATATCATGCAATTTCCTTGCTAGAAATGCCACAATGGCCATCTATTGCCCTCCAGAATCTGGCAGCCCTACACTTCCCTCCAACCCCCCTACCACCACTAAGCAGGTTAACCATGTAGAAAACTTCAAGAGTGAAGTGGTTATCCCTCTCCACCTATGACTGGCTTTTTCATTCTACCATGCCTTTTGCACCCCTTTCCCCCTGTCCTGTCCTGCATTCCCCCACTATTTGGCCTTCAATTCCAAGACAAAATCTCACCTTTTATATTCTTTTATCAAAACATTTGGTAAACAAATTATTAATGACTATTTCCTATGAGCTATATATACCAGTATAAACTTTTTTAAAGATAATATTACCATAGGGGCGCCTGGGTGGCTCAGGAGGTTAGGCGACTGCCTTCAGCTCAGGTCATGATCCTGGAGTCCCAGGATCGAGTCCCGCGTCAGGCTCCCTGCTCAGCGGGGAGTCTGCTTCTCCCTCTGACCCTCCCCCTTCCCATGTGCTCTCTCTTTCTCTCATTCTCTCTCTCAAATAAATAAAATCTTTAAAAAAAAAAAGATAATATTACCATATTTAATGACTATTAAAGAAGCATAAAGAATATTCTGTCTTCAAAGGCTTGCATGGTAAAAGAGAAAAGAGAATAAACAAGTATTTTCATAAATACTGTATCATTTTATGATGTTGATTTGAGGAAAATAAGCAACGACACAGGGTCCAGCCCTTAGCATGCAAAAAATGAAAGGATAAACCCAAAGGGATAAAAAGAGCAAAAATATTTAGTTCTCTGAGGTTATAGTTTCACAGAATTTCAACAAATTACATAATTATAATATATAAATTATAATTTTATTATATTATTATTTGCTCTACATACTACTATGTGATTATTTATAATTAATTTTAATGCAAAGAATAACTACAGTGGATTAGGTTGATGCATTGAAGTCCTATGGTCTTTACGTGCCAAATAGCTAGCTAATGTGGAAACAGATTATAAAATATTTTGTAGACTATTAGGACATTGAATTTTGTAGAAAAATGTTTTCTAAGTCGTGGGATATTATTTCAACAAAGAAGCTTGATAATGAAATTTTTGAGCAACCAAGCATTGTAGTAATGAGCTAACATCAAGGATATTGGAATGCAGGGGGCACAGTGATAATATGGAGATCAGAGGGGGACAAGACAGAGGGAGGAGGAACAAAGAGAGGAGTGGGGACGAGTATATCTACGTAGCATTTACAGATTAGAAGGGAGAGGAGATTGGTATACAAGAATGCAGACTGCAAAGACAAGACAGAGAAGGGAAATAGGAAGAGAGAATCACCAATTTTAACTTGTATAAAGATAAACTTTTCCTGGAGTTCTAAGTTGAACCTTTGTGACTATTCATGACATCTTTTGGACCTTGCTAGTGATATATAATCAACCCAGAAATAAGTCCTTTCTAGTCAATTGTGTAAGCCCAAATTCAGAATCTACTTAACTGTTTTTGCCATATGCAGTTTTATAGACACAAGCAAAGCTATATTCCAGAGCAGAAATAAATAAACTCTGACCACACTGAAGATTATTCTAAAAATAATTCATCATTTAGTCTAGGACCTTAATGACATATTCATTACACCTGGTACAAGTTTAAGAGGTTTTAAAAATTCTATCAAGTCTGGTCAGAATGAATGTAAATAAAAAGGTATAATCATAATTAGTAGAGATGATTAAAGAAATTGAAAATTATGAAAAACATGACAGATACATTGCACTTGGGATGAATTATTTGATGATAAGAATTTTTTTAAGGACAAAGAACCCATCTTACAGCTTAGTAACCAAAAAGGCAAATGGAAAAATAATTGATTTAATTGTTTATAAACAATAAGCACAAAATCCACATCTCTATAGCATGTGACTAGAAAACTCTACTTCATATTGGTGTTTAGTAGCTTAATATTTACTCAAGTGCAGGTTGAGAGTTTGTTAATCCACTGCCTCAGCATGCTAATGCTTATACCATAAAACAAAGGTTCAAGACCCTTTGCATTGTGTGTGATATCCAAAGGTCAGAGGAAAGTAGGTGAGTACATAATATTGAGAAAAAAACACCAAAGTCCTTTTCCTCGGAGAATTTACAAAATAGTGAGGGAGAAAAATAAATATCTAATAAACAAACCAATAAAAAAGGAATTTCAAATTAAGAAGTACATTAAAAGAAATAACTAGGTTGCTGAGATAGAGCGTAATGGGGAGAGCTGGCTGTCCTGGGTGGTTAGGAGGTGATCTCAAGGAAACTGACTGAAGGATGATAAAGAGTCAGGCATGCAAAAACCCAGGAGAAAGAACCTTTGAAGGGGAACAAGGTGTTCTGTTTTTCTAAATTGGAAAGAACTTGGCCTAAGTGAGGGACTAGAAGAAGGCCCAGAGCAGTGAAGTGTGCAGGACAGCACAAAAATATGGTCAGAGAGGTAGATAGGGCCAGATGTTGGTACATACGCCAATGTAAGAAATTTGGATTTGATTTTGAGTACAATGGAAGCATTCATTTAATCATGCTGGGGACATGACCTGATTTGTATTTTTAAAAGATCATTCTGGTTGCTGTGGAAGAATACAATAAAGAAACAGAAGCAATCAGTTAGGAGGCGATTGCTGTAGTCCAGTCAAGGAATGATGGCGGCTGGAACTATGAGGGTGAAAGGAAACAGAAATGGGTTGACTAAAGCTATAGTTTGGAGTGGAACTGATACAGTTTTGTAATACATTAGGTAGCAATGGAGGGAAGAACTAATATGGAAGAGGGGGTCATCTAGAATGGCTTCTAGGTACTTGCCTTGCTCATCTGAACAGGCAGTAGAAACATCTGAGATGAAGAAAACTGGGATAGGGATAAGGGATGAGTTTCAGAGGGGATATGAGGAGTTGTTTTATTATATGCAGTATTATAGATGCTGTGAGACCACAAATGCAAAGCTCATAGGCAACTGAGTGTAACAGGCAGAGGCAGCTGAAGTGGATGTGTGAATTGGGGAGTTACTAACATGCATATGGCGTTAAGTCCTGGAAATGGATGGGATTATCCAAGAGCACAGTAAAGAGAAACAGTGAAAGGGAATGATTGCAAGAACGAGACATGGGCTCTAAGCTGGATATGAAGACAAGTGAAGAAAGGGATCCGACTCATCTAGTAGAATGGCTAAAAAACAAAAACAAAAATGTGACTATTTCAAGTCTTGGGGAAGATAGGGAGAAACTAGAACTCCTGTACATTGCAGATGGGAATGTAAAATGGTGCAACTACACTGGAAAAAATTTTCTAGTTTTTAAAAATGTTAATCATACTTCTACTATAGGATCCAGCCATTTCTCTTCTAGGACTTATTTTTTAAAGATTTTATTTATTTACTTATTTGAGTGGTGGTGGTGGAGGAGGAGCAGAGGGACAGGGACAAGCGGACTCTGTGCTGAGTGCAGAGTCCAACGTGGGTCTGGATCTCTCGACCGTGAGATCATGACTGTGAGATCACGACCTAAGCTGAAATCAAGAGTTGGAAAGTTAACTACTGAGCCCCCCAGGTGCCCCTCTTTTAGGACTTGTACATGAATATTCATTGCAACTTTATTTGTAATTTATCAAGTTATATACATTGAATATATGTCAATTATACCTCATTAGAAAATTTCCCATGGTAAAGGAAAAAAAAATGGAGGGTGCTAAGACCATAGTGAGAAAGTGATGAGATCAACATTTACACATCTCACTGTGGTTTAAAAATTGATTTCATGAGAGTATTTGAGCAAACGAACTCAAAGGATAGAAGTAATGTTTGGAGAATGATATGTATAAATTATTTGTTTTTGAGATGGGGCCATTTCCAGTGATGACAAGGTATGGCGTGGGAGTGGCAGATTAAATTGGTATGAGAGGAGAATGTCATTAGGGAGGATGAGGTCTAAGAACTGGGAGGTCTTTATGTTGTCTGATTTATCTATGTCCATATTAAAATGATGGCAGAGTCAACTTAGACAAATATGAGCCAGTCTGGTAGATGGTATTTGAGAGTAGGGTATTGCAAGCTGCTTTTTAAGGCATAATGGTATGAAAACGGCAGTGGGGCTCAAGAAGAGACCCCAGGTCCTGCATTTGAAGGAATAGTTCTAGGAGACAGTGGAGAAGTTCCTTTTCCCAGAGAAGGTTATGGCAGAGGGTCCAGAGGAGGGCTTTGGGAAGGAGCTTAACAAAGCAGAGGAGGCTGATTAATCAAGGGTTAGTGTTCTGGCAATCAGTGGCCTAAAATATGAGGCATGATCATTACTGTATTTTTTTTTTTTTTTTTTTTTTTTGCTTGCTTGCTTTATTTTAAGTAGTTTTACCAACTGTTAATAAATTTCTAAATCTAATTGTTTAGATCTGCCTGGTTTTAAATTGTATACAAATGGAATAATACTGTGTGCATTCTACTGTTATGTCTTATCTCTCTCAACTTTATGCTTTATTTTTTTTTAAAGATTATTTATTTATTTATTTATTTGAGAGAGAGAATGAGATAGAGAGAGAGAGCATGAGAGGGGGGAGGGTCAGAGAGAGAAGCAGACTCCCTGCTGAGCAGGGAGCCCGATGTGGGACTCGATCCCGGGACTCCAGGATCATGACCTGAGCTGAAGGCAGTCACTTAACCAACTGAGCCACCCAGGCGCCCCTCAACTTTATGCTTTAGAGACATTTTCATGTTAATGTGTAGACCTGTAGTTCATTGATTTTTGTTGCTGTTTAGTTTCTATTCCATGGATGCGTCCTCTTTTATTCTTCCATGTCTACTGTTGATGGACATTTGTGTTGCTTTTACTATTTTGCTATAAGAAACAATCCTGCTATAAGCATTTGTTACATGTTTCATAATGCAAATATGAAGGACTCTCTAGATTATATGCCCACTAATGGAACTGCTAGATCATAGTCTATGTACAAGTCCAACTTCTTAATTTGATGCCAAATTGTTGTCAAAAGTGGTTGGTCCAATTTACACTGCCATTCCACATCCTTACTAACACTTGCAGTGTGTGATTTCTAAGTTTTGTTATTTTGTTGGTTTAAAGTATATCTTGGGAATTTAATTTTCATTTCTTTGTTGCCAATTAGGTTGTCATATGTTTATTGGCCAACCAGGTCCGGCATGTCTTTTTACTGGCTGTGAGAATTTGGGTGAGTTGCTTTACTTCCTGGATCTCTTCTTCTTCATCAGTAGAAGGAGGATAATATTATACACCATACAAGATATTGCCCTTTAGAGAGAAGGACTTACCATTGTTAAAATGATATTGATTTAGCTTACTTTTAGCTATTACTTAGACCAGTGTTGCTCTTGGGGACAGGTCACTGGGGAGAATATGGAAGTACTCTGAGAAGCCTGGGAGAAAAGAGAGGGCTAAATCAGCTGGTAAAACAAACAAACAGACAAACAAACACAAGACAACAACAAACAACAAACAAAACCCCTAAAGTTCATTGTTCTAGTTAAGGTAACTTTGGACAGCTTTAAAAAACAAACCTCAAATTTCAGTGGCTTAACAAAATAGTTTCTTATTCCTGCATTTTCACTTAGGAAACTGCTTTTGTCCACCTGCTGATTTAGGAAACCTGTTCCTACCACATGGCTCTACTGTGCCCTTGGGCCAGGGAGTCCCATGCTTCCTGCCTGCAGCAGAGGAAATAGAGCTTCAGGAGGTTCTAACACTCACCCACTTCTTAAAAGTTCCTTCTTTGAAAGGAAACCTCTCTTCTGATCACATCCTTTCAGTTAGATCTAGTCACATGGCCTCATGCAAGGGGACATCAAATTGTTGTTGCTGGCTTGGGCTGCCATCTGCCAGCAACAACAGCACATTATGAAAGGGAAACCACAGTTATACACCATGTTAACCCATCTTTCCATCCCTCTCCATCATTGTGAAGATAAAGTCAAATGGCATTGTGTGTGATCCCACCATCTCATCCCCACTTAGGCATTATGATTTCCCTGTTAATGTTGATTCTCATCTTCATGTTTTTTATTTTATTATTTTATTTTTTACACTTCTACTGAGTTATAATTGACATACAGCATTGTGTACGTTTAAGGTGTACAATGTGTTGATTTAATACACTTATATATCACAAGGTGTTTAACACTGTAGCTTTAGCTAATGCCTCTATCACCTCACGTAATTTCTAATTCTGTTTTGTGGTGAGAATGTTTAAGATCTACTCTCTTGGCAACTTTCAACTATATGACACAGAACTGTTAACTATAATCACCATGCTGTACATTAGAGCCCTCAAATTTATTCATCTTATAATTGGAAGTTCGTACTCTTTGACCAACATCTCCACATTTCCCCTGTTCCTTAGCCCACAATTCTACTCTCTGTTTCTAAGATTTTTGCTTTTTTAGATTCCACATTATTAGTGATATAATACATTATTTGTCTTTATCTGGCTTATCTCACTTAGCCCTCAAGTTCTATCTATGTTGTTGCCAATAGTAAGATTTTCTTCTTTCTCATGGCCGAATAATATTTCATCATATGATATCTTCTTTATACATTCATCCATTGATAGACACTTAGGTTGTTTCCATACCTTGGCTATTGTGAATACTACTTCAGTAAATGTGGGAGTGCAGATATGTTTCTAATAGCCTGTCTTCACTTCCCTTGAATAAATGTCCAGAAGTGAGATTGCTGGATCATATGGTAGTTAATTTTTAACTTTTTGAGGAACCTCCCTACTTTATCCATAGTAGATGAATCAATTTACATTCCCACTAACTGTGAACAACTCTTCCCTTTTCTTCACATCCTCCCCAACATTTGTTAACTCTAGTCTTCTTGGTGGTAGCCATTCTAACAGGTGTGAAGTGATATCTTATTGTGGTTTGGATTTGCATTTCCCTGATGATTAGTGATGTTGAACATTCTTTCATGTACCTATTGGCCATCTGGATGCCTTCTTTGGAAAAATGTGTATTCAGGTCCTCTGACCATTTTTTTTAAGTACGATTTTTTTCTCTATAAGTTTTTATATGTTTTGGATATTAACATCTTATCAGATATGTGTTTTGCAAATAGTTTTTCACATTCCATAGGTTGCCTCTTCATTTTGTTTATTGTTTCTTTTGCTGTCCAGAAGCTTTTTAGCTTGGTGTAGTCCCACTTACGAATTTTTGCTTTTTTACTTGTGCTTTTGGTGCAACATCTAGAAAATCATTGCCAAGATCAATGTCAAGGAACTTTTTCCCAATGTTTACTTCTAGGGGTTTTGCTGTTTCAGGTCTTATGCTTAAGTCTTTAATTCATTTTCAGTTAATTTTTGTGAGTGGTGCAAGATAGGGGATCCAATTTCATTCTTCCACATGTGATTATCCAGTTTTCCCAACACCATTTATTGAAGAGGTGTAATTCTTTTCCTGTTGAGTATTCTTGGTTACCTTGTAAAACATTAGTTGACCATATATGTGAAGGTTTATTTCTAGGCCTTTGATTCTATTCCATAACTCTGTGTGTCTATTTTTATGCCAGTACTGTATTTTTTTTTTTTTAAGATTTTATTTATTTATTCATGAGAGACAGAGAGAGAGAGAGAGGCAGAGGGAGAAGCAGGCTCCCAAGGACTAGGGAGCCCGATGTGGGACTTGATCCCAGAACCCTGGGATCATGACCTGAGCCGAAGGCAGACGCTTAACCATCTGAGCCACCCAGGCGCCCAGTACTGTATTGTTTTGATGACTCTAGCTTAGTAGTATAGTTTGAAATCAGGGAGTGTGATGCCCTCGATTTTATTTTTTCTCAGGAATGCTTCGGCTACTTGGGGTGTTTTGTGATTTCATACAAATTTTAGGATGATTTTTCTCTATTTCTGTGGAAAAAAATGCCACTGGAATTTCAATAGGGATTATACTGAATCTATAGATGACTTTGGGTAATGTGGATATTTTAACAATATTAATTCTTCTGATCTATGCACATGAGATTTATTTATTTCATTTATTTGTGTCTTCAATGTGTTTCATCAAAGTCATATTTTTTAATGTATAGATCTTTCACTTCTTTGCTTAAAATAATTCTTAAGTATTTTGTTGTTTTGATGCCGTAGTGAATGGGATACTTTTTCTTTTCAGATGTATATAGACATTCAGCTGATTCTGTATATTGATTTTGCATCCTGCAACTTTACTGAGTTTATTGATTAGTTCTAATAGCTTTTTGGTGGAGTCTTTATGTATACACACACACACACACACACACACACACACACACATTCATAACATATGCAAACAAAGCCAATTTCACTTCTTCTTTTTTGATTTGGCTACCTTTTACTTCTTTTTCTTGCCCAATTGCTCTGGCTAGGACTTTTAGTACTATACTGAATAGGAGTGGTGACGGTGGGCACCCTTGTCTTTCCCCATCTTAGAGGAAAAGCTTTCAACCTTTCACTGTTGAGTCATGTTAGCCATGGACTTGTTATAAATGGGTTTTATTGTATTGAGGTGTGTTCCTTATATACCCGATTTGTTGAGCATTTTTATCATGGAAGGATGTTATGGTTTGTTAAATGCTTTTTCTACATCAATTGAGATAATCATACGATTTTTATCTTTTATTCTCTTAATATGGTTTATCACATTTATTGATGTATGTTGAACCATTCCTGCATTCCAGGGGTAAATCTCACTTGATAATGGTGTATGCTGTTGAATTCAGTTTCCTAATACATTGTTGCTAATTTTTGCATTTATAGTCATCAAGGATATTAGCCTGTAGTTTTCTTTTCTTGTAGTGTCCTTGTCTGGTTTTGGGATTAGGGTAATACTGGCCTTATAGCATGAGTTTGAGAGTATTTCCTGCTCTTCCATTTTTTGGAAGAGTTGAGAAGAATTGGTGTTAACTCTTCTTTAAGTGTTTGGTGAAACAGCGAAACTATCTGGTGCTGGGACTTTCTTTGTTGGGAGGATTTTGCTTACCGATTCAATCTTCCTACTCACTATTGGTCTATTCAGATATTCTATTTCTTCATGATTCAGTCTTGGTAGGTTATATGTTTCTAAAAATTTATCCATTTCTTCTAGACTATCTAATTTCTTGGCATATAATTTATTCAAGTAGTCTCTTGTGATCCTTTGTATTTTTGTTGTACCAGTTGTAATATCATCTTCTTCATTTATAATTTTATTTATTTGAGTCTTCTCTTCCTTTTTTTTTATAGTTTGGATAAAGGGTTTTTTTTTTTTAATCTTTTCAAAAAATACAGTTCTTAGTTTTGTTGATCATTCTTTCTTTCCTTCTTCCTTCCCTTCCCTTCTCTTCTTTTCCTTTCTCTTCCCTTTCCTCTTTCTATTTCACTTATTTCCTCTCTGACCTTCTCCTATTATTTCCTTCCTTCTTCTAACTTTAGGCTTAATTCATTTTTCTTTTCTGATTCCCTAAAGTGTTAGGTTTAGGGTAGATTAGGTTGCTTATTTGAGATCTTTTTGTGTGTTTGTTTTTCATTAATATAAACATTTATTGCTATAAACATCCCACTGAGCACTGCTTTTGCTACATCCCATATGTTTTGATATGTTGAGTTTCCATTTTTGTTTGCATTAAGATATTTTTTGATTTCCCCTTTTTATTTCTCTTTTGATCCATTGGTTGTTTCAGAGTGTGTTATTTCATTTCCATATATTTGTGAATTTTCCAGATTTCCTCCTGTTACTGATTTCTTGTTTCATACCATTGTGGTGAAAAAAGATAGTTGGTATGATTTCTGTTTTTTAAAATTTTCTGCATGGAGCACTGGGTGTTATATGCCAACAATGAATCATGGAACACTACATCAAAAACTAATGATGTAGTGTATGGTGATTAACATAACATAATAAAAATAAATAAATAAAATAAAATTTTCTGAGACTCATTTTGCAACTCATCATATGATCTACCCTGGGGTATGTTCCATGTGTGCTTGAGAAGAACGTGTATTCTAGTGAGGTTGAATAGGTGTTCTGTATATGTCTTTGAGGTCCATTTGGTCTTAAGTATAGTTCAAGTCCATTTCCTTATTGATTTTATGTCTGGATGGTCTATCTACTGTTGAAAGTGAGGTGTTGATGTTCTCTATTAGTATTGTATTGTTGTCTATTTCTATTTCAGATCTTAGTATTTGTTTAATATGTTTAGATGCTCTGATGTTGCCATGCATGTATATTTGTAATTGTTGTATCTTGTTGATGAATTGATCCTTTTATCATTGTATAATGATCTTCCTTATCTCATTATTATTTGTTGTTGTTGGTCTTAAAATCTCTTTTGTTTGATATAGGTATAGCTATCAGTGCTTTGTTTTGGTTTTCACTTGCATGATATTATCTTTTTCTGTTCCTTCACTTTGAACCTATGTGTTTCTTTAGAGCTGACAAGAGTCTTTATGGGCAGCATAGAGTTGGGTCTGGTATTTTATCCATCTAGCCACTTTGGCACGATTATCACTGAGCCCTATATTTTCTGGTGGTGGTTCACAAACTTCAACTTTATGGTATAGCACTGGAGACTTCTGCTGTAATCCAACAGAGGAGAGCATTATGGAAATCTTGCCCTGCTGCCTGGTTGGTGCAAGGACCTTCTAACAGGCTGTGTAGAGCTCTGAGGTCTGTTGTGTATGGCTACTTCAACAAATCCATGAAGGAGGAATGGCAAAACCTGAAAACAGGTGCAGAAGTGGTAAGAAGAGAGGGAGTACTACTGTCTGGGCAAGGACGACTACCCCATTTGGTGAGGTGAAGGCTGGTTAGGGGACCACCATCATGTACATGCTCTGTCTGGCCTTCAAGATTGGAGCCAGCTGTAAACTATAGGATGGAGGACAGGTCCAAGAGGTAGGGAGGCAGGAATCTTGGGGAAAGACCCAATACCTCAGTCTACAGGCTTTAGTGAGGCGTGTTTCATCTCCCCTATGGAACTGATTGTTATGTTCTCTGAGCCCGGATAGTACTTTTCACACATTTCTAGTATGGGATTACTGCATCATCTTGGAATTATTTGGGGCCCCTTCACCCCTATATTACTAATTTTCAGTGACGAGGACAGTGTAATTTCATCTCTGAGACTCACCTTTCTCTATACCACCTCTTACTCTATCCCCTATCTCAAATCTAGGGATTGGCATATCATGGACCTTAAATAAAAATGTATTGAGTGGATGAGTGGATTGTTCATTTCACTTTTGAGTAACCAGAAACAGCTAGTCTGCATTTTTTGACCCGAGTCACCAATTTCTTTTCTGTAGGCACCTTTTCAGAATTTATTTCATTTGAGACTTGTTTGGGAAATGCGAAAGTTAGGACCCTAGAAATTTGTACTTCCTTAGGATTTCAAGCAAAGAGGTTTTAATCTTTTCTCTTTGAACAAGACAGCACCAGACAATGGACTGGCTTTGAGAGGAGAGAGAAAATCAAATCCTCTCTTATTCAGCCATTATCATGTTTTTGACTATAAACATAGCATCTCCTGAAGAGAAGGCAGCTGTGGAGGTTGGGACAAATTATTGAAAATGGAAATAGTTAGCAGAAATCTTGATGGAGAACGACACCATCTCTGCGTCTGTTAGTGAACGCGCAGGGCAGTGTGCTGTGAGGTGGGCGATTTGCACTAACAGGAGTGCTAATATGATGTATTAAATGTCAGCCCAGCATCGCTGGGTGTGTGGATCTCTCCGTGGTACTGCCTGTTTATGCTTATTCAGCCCTTTGAATAATTTAACACATTTCATACTCTAAATTACTCTCAGCAATTTGATGGGGGTTCTGGCAGTTTACTTGAAACGCTCAGTGTTAGGTCAACATAGGGTCCCAGCTTCTGCTAAATAGAAGTACTCTGCCTACTTAGTAAAACATAATTAGTTTTCTCCGTGGATCTCCTGGAGGTTGGGGTGGGGTGGAAGAGGAGGTGGGGGGAGCCAGGAGGTAGACACTGCGTGTGTTCATTCGATTGTCAGTCCAGAAAATGCCAGGGATCCAAAGGTTAAAAATTTAATGGGGCAGGAAGCTGGCCTTCAGGAGAAGGAAAAGTTAAAGGGCATGGGAAAACAGGTTGAGTGTGTGGCACAAATGGGTATGCATGATAAATTACCCTCATTTAGTCAATCCTGACAGTGGCTGGATTCCCCCTTCCATTTAATCCTGATATAAAAGTGGCCGGTCCTAAGCAAGACTGGCCACAGTGGTGTGGGCAAGTGCTGTGGGGTGCAGTAATTTGTATAAGTGAAACAGTGCGCCTCTCTCCGATCGGGAGCCTCTTCATTACCTACTGCTGTCCTCAGTTTACCCGTGTGTAAGCTGCAGTGATGATGCAAAATCCCCACAATTCTTATTTTCCCTGCTCCCCATGGAACCACAATTTCCATGCACATAAAGAACTAAATTTGGCTCAGAGCTGGAGGGACGCGGGTTTCTTTAATGTCCTAAGAGTCTGGTTTTAAGAAGTATCCTTCCCTTTCACCCTTTTCTCCCTCTCTCTTCTGAGACATCCAGGATGGAAAGAGCATGGACTTTGTGAGAGGTGAGCGTTTTCAATTAGGACTTAAAATCTTACCTTTGATGATGCATCACCTTGAGTGAATTCCCAAGTATTCTAATGACCCCGGCCAGCCAATGTGGCAGGAAGACGATGATGCAAGAGACCAGGGGCTCAGCTCTTTGTTATGTGACAGCAGGACTCTGATTGACTGTACCGTCTGGGTTTGAACTCCTCCACTACTCTCTGGATATGCTGAAAAATCTTCTTGGGGATTTGAAGAATCTAACACATACCGAGACTCCAGAATGAGGTGTTCGCTTATCATCCATTTTTGCCCCCTTTGAAATAGTCTGAGCCTGCATTATAACCTTAGGTCAAAACTATTTGGGGTGGTGGAAACTCATGATAAACACATGCATTTGAAGGTTAGAATGCCATCAGTTTAAGAACATCAGATTAACCTTTTTATTTAAAAATTAAAAAAAAAAAAAGCTCCAAAGTGGTAGGAGGACCAAGTGTGTGTCTATACTTACATGCATGCATTAAAAATACTTAGATATAAAAATAGAAATGTTTGCACACCAAAATATATAGACATCTATTTAAACTATTTTGTTTAAGAAATTAATGATATTTTGAATCATTAGCAGTCTTTTAAAAAACCTGTGTATTTGTCATCCTTTGCTACAAAAGAAAAACATTCCATCCTTTATCTGAAAGTCTGTTTTATTTCTAACAAGAAAGGGAACAACTATATTTTCTTAGAAATAAAGTCACTGAAGAGTACCATCTAATGGAGTCAGCCTCTTGAATAACCATCACTACATATATTTATGGAATATCTTCAAAATGTAAAAACACTCCCTTTGCTTGTATGATTACTTTGTCTTTTCATGAAAGCTTTATGCCTTTGTTCCCCTTTTTGGGCAAAGAGGTACATTGGATGTATAATATTCATTTGTTCCATTAACTTTATTTAGAATGACAGCCACATTTTTTTCTCAATAAATACACTACACTCATTAGAAAATTATATCTATAGGGGGCTCCTGGGTGGCTCAGTCAGTTAAACATCTGCCTTCAGCTAAGGTCATGATCTCGGGGTCCTGGGATCGAGCCCTCCTGCATTGGGTTCCCTGCTCAGTGGTGAGTCTGCTTCTCCCTCTCCGCCCCCCACCTGCTTGCTCTCTCTCTTTCTCTCTCTCTCAAATCAACAAATAAAAATCATTTAAAAAAAAAGAAAAATTCTATCTATATTGTAACGTTCATTTGGGATATTTTTCTTCCCAAGTAGAAGAAAGTTGCCTGAGTAGGTCTATCATCAAAAAGAACACTTTTAAATTCCCCCTTCAGATTTCTATAAAACCATTGTTTAGTGGACACATGGCAAGCTATTTTATCAGCTGCCTCTACTACAATGGGCCCCTCCCCTCAGCCCAGCGCAGGAAAAATCTAGTTACGATCGAGCTGAGTTTTTCCCCCCGTTGGGTGTCGGTAACAGTGGTGGTGTCATCAGCAGGGGATTGACAAGCTTGCAGCTGTGTTTAATGCACAGAGGGTTCTGGGACCTTCAGTCTGTGAAGACGGTGCATTTGCAAGATTTATTCTGCAGGGAAACTGAACATCTGGGCCTCAAACACCCAGAGGGCAGATAGACGAAGTCTGAAGGTAGCACTTCCCAGCACCCATAATCCCACTTGAATGCACAAGTACATTTGGTTTGTAGCATTTCGGTAGCTAGCAGGTATTAGTGTCCTTAACTTTTAGCTCATTCTCTCAAAGATTATTTTTCACCAAGGGTCAAGGTGTCCATTCACGCGAATGTGAGTTTTTATACCTTTTGCCTGTAAACAATAGATTTTCCACATGGAAAGAAAGGGCAAATACAATTTGCTGTCAGTTTTGACTCTGTGGAAAGATGCAGCACGTCATCTCTATTATTTTTCCTGCAGTTTGTGGGTGACCGTTGCTAGGTAATGCCTTTTCCACCAAGCATCAGGGATCTAATGGGAGGGCTTGGAGACTAGGTTCCATTATATAATTAGCCCTCGATGTGTTCCAGAATCTCACCTATCCTGGTGCAGGTGAGAGAAAAATGTCCTGGGCCAATCCTTGGGAATAGTTGTGAGGAGCATGGAGTGATTGCACAGAATTAAAAAGGAGCTGATTCCTGATAACTCAGCCCCTGGTAGTTTAATGCAAATATCCACCGGAGTTATTTTCTTGAGGATTTGCAGCTGGAGTAAAATACAGACGTGTTAGAAGCACCTGTAGAAATGGTCAAGCTCTGTGGCACCCTCATTCCATGAATACATTGTCCTTGGAAAGTGGAGATTTCACAGAAGGCAAACAAACAGACCGCCCATGACCTCAGGGAACTCAGGTTGTACCAAGGCGTGCGTGCACAAAGGAGAAGCTGAGTGGAGAAGTAGCACCCACTACTGTTGTTTTTAGGGGCATCCTCAGGGAGTAAAAGGGAGAATGGGGGCTTTTCCTTCTTTTTCTTTTTCTTTTTCTTTTTCTTAAGAGGCTCAAAAGGTTTTTTCTGATGAGCTGGTATTAGAGCCAATCTTCTGACCCATGGTTGGAGATTTGGTATGTAAGTGGTTCTCAGTAGCAGGATGTTTGATATAATGTTATTTCCCATCTTTTATTTGGCTCGAGCATAATGGGCTGGTTTGATGCTTACCATGTATGATATAAAAGGAAAACAAAATATATTCATATGATAGAACATCTTGGTCATTCATGTCATCTGGCAGGGATGGATAAGATTATTGAGATTAATTGAATTTACTCCAACTCCCAAGATCTGATGAAATGAGTTAGTTGCCCAGAGTTGCCAGTTATTGGCTATGAGCTGTTGCCTACAATAAGCAACAGATCAACAGTATGAGGTATTATTGGAGGCCTGCTGCCTTCACCTATGTTTCTAATGATTTCACCTGGTTCAGAGATCCTGTGTAAACACTGTGAGGAGGAATTATTCCACGTGAAGATATCAAAGCACGGCATTATTTTTTATTCAGCTAACAAGTATGCAAATTCACCTCTTTGAACCACTTAAGGAGGGCAGAGAGTATTAGCAAATCTATCCTGGCTGAAGCATAAATTGAGGGAAGGGCCAAGATGAAGCTTAGAGGAAATTTCCATGTGCTACATGAAACGCATTCTTCAGGATGCAGAGAACGTGGGTGAGGTTGAAAGCAGGGGCGCCATTCTGGGTGGAGGGAGGGAGACTGGGACCTATGCTTTAAGTTTTTATTTATCAGTGTCCCACCTCACAGCTACACCCAAAGGAGTGGATATATATATAACCTCAGGAAAGTCCCACTCAACTGGAGTAGCCCCCAGGATAATTTTCACCTTAGGGCTCATCGGGAGTGACTTGGATGGCTTCTGTCAGAGAACCCCCTGCTTGCCTTTTGCCAACACTCAGCACCAGAGTACCATACAGTTGCTTTTAGATCCCTATGTATTTCTCATGTTCTCTATTTTTTTTTTTTTTTTTTTTTTTTGGTTCTTTGAATAGAAGGAGCTCTTTTCATAGCTGCAAAAAATGCTTTAAGATATTTGGGAGAACATGTACCCCAGCCTTTGTCTACCCTCACCTAATAGGCTGAGCCCTAGGGTTGGCTCCATACCCGCTTACCTATGCCCTTCTTGCCTGAGTTGCCCCAGGATGACCACATGACGCAGTAACAGCCAATGAGATGTAAGTGGAAGTCCCAGAGGACTATGTCTCTTCCCAAATAGTAAAGGCAACGAACGTCTGTTCAGATAAAGCCATTTGACCGGGAAATGCAGAAGCCATCTGTCTACCTGGAGTGTCAAGCGTGATAACAAAGTACAACTTTACAAGGAGCAGAGCAGAGTGGTGGGAAGAATTTGTGAGTCTTATAGGTTATTGAGTTACCATATCAAGCCTATACTCAACCTCCTTAAATGTGAGATAAATACACCTCTTCCTTTAATTTTTCCTCTCATTTTTAGTAAATGTTCATACTCTTATTTAATCCGGTGGTTTTCAAACATTAGCATGCATCAGAATCATCTGGAGAGCTGGGAAAAATAGAGAGCTCTGGGTTCAGGATTTCTGATTCAGTAGGTCTGGGTGGGGTTGCAAATCTGCATTTCTAACAAGTTCTAACAAGTTCCCAGGCAATACTAATACTGCCCTAGAACCATAGTTTAAGAACTTTTGGTTTAAGCTAATGATTCTATTCCTTTAAAAAATATATATATTTTTTATTCATTTGAGAGTGTGAGAGAGAAGGAGCAGTGGGGAGGGGCAGAGGGAAAGAGAGAGAGAGAGAGAGAGAGAGAAGCAGTCTCCCCATTGAGCAGGGAGCCCTACTCAGGACTCCATCCCAGGACCCAGAGACATGACCCAAGCCGAAGGCAGACACTTAATAGACTGAGCCATGCAGACGCCCCTCATGATTCTATTCCTTTTCTGAGCCACTTTGCATGGCAGTGGCACGTGTCAGAATCATGAATTGTTAGTGACAGAAAATGCAAAGCATCCAATCCAGGGATTTCCAACGTGTGCAATCCTGAAGGGTACCCCATGTTGAAGGTAGACAGGAGACCAGCTGGGCAGGGCTTGGCACATCTATCCCCGCTTCCAATGAGAATCATTCTGATTTGTTTTGTATGTTTCACTCAAACTTTGAAAGTCATTGGCTGGATTCAACCCCCTCAATTTACTTGTAAGGTGAGAGCTGTCACTATGTTCTCCTCCTCTGACTACTGTGTCCTAACACCCAACTGGATTTCCTTCGGGTGCACCATACTGACGGCCTATCATGGTAGCACTGTTTCTAGCCTCTGGCAGTCTCAGTGGTCATGTTTGTTATAAAAAGACTTAACGACAGTTATGGTGATTTTGGGATTACACAGAATAGATGCAGAATACCTAGATGTAGGTGCCTAAAACTTTACCTCCCATTTGATAGACAGCAATATGTTCATTAAGACTGGATCGCATTGCCTCATTCACAAGAACAGTTCTGGAGCTTCTCTGAAGGTGCTGGAAATTCGATTTGGGGGAGTGCCCGTGTGGTAGCAGGTTCCTGGAAGTGCCATGGGCGATGCTTTGTGAAGCTTCAAGTACAGGCTGAATTGATTTATGTTTAATCCTAAAATCATATTGGGCACTTCTCTTTAAGATAGGGTGTTATCACTGTGATTCTTAAAACATGTAACAGTAGGCATGGCTGAAAAGTCCAATCATCGTAGATGCAGATCAGCATTTGTACCTGTGCAGATTTTATAAGCAGAACATGAACGCTGGTTATGCTGGAGAGTAATGTAAGAGGTACAAAACAACTTCGGTGCCAGTTCTAGAACGGTCACAAATTTGCTGTGTTACTTTGGACAAGCCGCTTTCCCTCTCTGAGCTTCAGTATCTTTATTTGAAAGGGAGGAATTGCCTCAGACTACTTAAACTTTCTCAACTCTCTAATCCATGACTTTAGAGTTCCCTCTAAAGATAACGGGGAATAGGACTGAGTTACGAGGCTGAGACTGGCATTAAAACCAGCAAATGCGCATTTTCCTGGCATGTGGGGAATTGGTTGTGAACTCCTGAGAATTCCTAACTAACCTAAATATGGTATCTTTCTGTTTGCACGACAGGAGGTTTCGTCTATGACTCTCCTTCAGTCCCCATCCACAAAGCTTTCTGTAAGATCTCATTCCACCATTGAACAAGATGCTAACAGAAAAAAGATACCCCGTTAGTCAACACTCATAATTATCCCTACTGTTAATCAACAAATCTTAATATGTATTGAAAAACAGCATTTCATAAATATCAGATGTTCTGTTGCCTCTATTCAGCATGTGCTGGGTGAATAGAGACATTTAAACGATCGTGAAAACTGTTGCTATTTTAAAGCCAGCAACAGCAAATTGGGATGTTATTTATTTGTTAAAAATCCCAAATAAATTAAACCCCTCTTTCTTCATTATCCCTCTGCTAAATGTGTCTGGGCACCCACCATTGGCATAAAGTCTGATGCAGTGTATGCACAAACTTCCAGCAAATATTGACAAATATTTCAAGAACTAAGTTTATAAAATCCCAGTCACATCGTGTATGCTTCATTAATTTAAATCCAAACCATTAGCTCTATTAGATCCCTACTTACAGTGGTAGAGAAATATTGCCGCATATAAATGAACATTTTTCATAGCAATGGGACATATAGTATAGCTGTAATTCATTAAACAACTTCCCCAGTATCCAATAACATGATCCCTCCTCTTTATCATGTGTATTCCAACAATCCAAGAGCACTTTGTGAACACGGTGTTTATCTTTGAGGTTAACCACAAGATGCGAAGTCTAAGGAGGTTTAAGAGCCTGTGCAAAGCCCACTCTATCTCTTGCAATACCACATGTGAAGTAGACTTTTCCTTTTTGGCATCCTTCACGGGTAAGATGAAATAGCAACGGAACATTTGTCACATGCATGAATTGTGAAATCAAACAAAGGTACAAGAGTGCTTGAGGATTCCATGAGATCTTAATGCATTTTTGTGTTGGAAAACATCTAAAATAAGCAAGAGTAAAGGAGAAGCCATAGTAGACACTTAGAGATATGATTGAATTTGTAGCAGGCTGGTTAAAATTATGAACTCTTGAACTAGATGATTTGAAATCCAGTTACACCATGTGTTACTTAGGTAATTGTGGGCAGGTTGACTTTTCTGAGCCTTAGTTCCTCGTGTATAAAATGGAAAAAAAATAACAGTTCTTACCTAATGATAACTATGAGGATTAAACAAGATAATACATGTAATGCATTTAGAAGAATCCCTGGTGTGTAGGAAGTGAGCGCTAAGTGTTGCCGATCATTATTTGCTGTTTCAGCAGACACTAAAAGCATCACTGTAATTAAATGGATTTTATAAAATTTTTGAACGTAAAAAAAAAGTTATCAAAAGAATTGAGGACTAAGCTAAAAGCCATGATAATTACAAAAGAAAAAACAGAGAAAAGAATTTAGTGGCATATTTGATAAATTCCAGAGCTTATTCTGGACACATTGCTAAACTGATTATGCACCCACAATAAGAGACACACTTCTGCCCAATTTAATCTAGAGTAAAAGCCATAAGTTACAATATCAGGAGTAAGAAAGGGAGTGCAATTATAACTATGAAAGTGATTAAGAAAATTATGAAGTCTCGGGCGCCTGGGTGGCTCAGTTGGTTAAGCGACTGCCTTCGGCTCAGGTCATGATCCCAGGGTCCTGGGATCGAGTCCCACATCAGGCTCCCAGCTCAGCAGGGAGCCTGCTTCTCCCTCTGACCCTCTCCTCTCTCATGCTGTTTCTCTCTCGCTCGCTCTCTAATAAATAAATAAATAAATAAAATCTTTAAAAAAAAAAGAAAAAAAAAAGAAAATTATGAAGTCTCATAAAACGGGTGATTATTAGGGAAAATAAAAATGACCAAAATTGATTCTGGGAAAAAAATGTATAAACTCGTTCAGGTAATATTTATTTACTAGCAATGAATAAGGCATTCAGCCCAGATGATTTATTAAGTGAATCCAGAAAACCTTCAAGGAGAAAATAATTCCTGTTCTATATAAAATATTTCAGTGAGAGGCACCTGGGTAAGCATCAGACTCTTGATTTTGGCTGAGGTTGTGATCTCAGGGTCATGAGATTGAGCTGCATCAGGCTCTGTGCTCAGTGCAGAGTCTGCTTGAGATTTTCTCTCCCTCTCCCTCTGCCCCACCACCTCGTGCTCTCTCTCTTAAATAAATACATACATCTTTAAAAAATAAATAAATAAAATATTTGGGTGAGAAAAATGGAGGATAAGTCCTGAAATTCATTTTGTTACATTAACAGAACTTTGTAGCTAAAAAAACCCCCCCAAAACAAAAAAACATTGCATACTTTTCTATTTCACCATCAATAAAGTTGCAAGTGTTCTAAATCAAATTCTAACAAGATTAAGTTGAAACAACAATGTTTCAACATTAAGAAAGCTATTAAAATAATTTATTACATGAATAGGTCAAAGGAGAAAAACATGATTATCACAATGTATTTTGCAATCCATTTGAAATCCAACATCCATTCCTCATAAAAAATTCTCAAGCTGATTCTAGGAAAGTTCCTTCTAAATATGACTAAAAAAAAAAAAAAACACAAACCTAAAACCAACCATGAATATGACCAATGTTGAAGAAAACTTTTATATATTCCCATTAAAGTTAGGGGAAAACGTTTTATCTTGTGACATCTAGAGAATGCATACAAAATAAAAAAAATGCATAAAGATAAATATTTTACATACCAAGGAATAAACACAACAACTGAGTGAAAATTATTTTAAGAGTTACTTTATATAATCATTTAAAATATTTCTAAATTATTTTAGAAATTGATTCATATTATGTCCTCCAAATAAATTATACATGGCTTCAAATTTAAGGTTATTAGAGGGCAGTTAAACATAAAGGCACCATTTGAACCAAGAATTGTGCTTGCAGGCATGTACCCAAGAGAAATGGAAACCTGTTCCCACAGAATCTTGTAGGTGAATATCTATAACCACATTATCCTGAATAACAGAAAGGTAACAACCTGAGTGCCCAACAAGTGATGAATGTATAAACAAAATATGGTATAATCCTACAGTGGAATATTATTCAGCCATAAACAGGATGAAGTTATGATGTATGCTACAAAATAGATGAATCATAGAAACAATATGGTAAGTAAAAAAAGCCAATCACAAAAGACTACATATTGTATGATTCCATTTGTGTGAAATGTCTAGAATAGGTAAATTTATAGGGGCAAAAAGTAATAATAATAATTGCCAGAGTTCGGGGTGAAAGGTGAGGGCAGTTGGGAGATAATAGCTAAAGGATATGAGGTTTCTTTTTAGGCTAATAAAAATGTGAGATTGTTCCCAGTTATGGTCTCACAATTCTGGGAATATGTTAAAAACCATTAAATTGTATGATTTATATATTTTTTGTTTTTTTTTTAAATTAACATTTAAATTGTATGATTTACATTTATATTACATAACAGGTCAATAAAAGTGTTATAGGATAAAATGTTAAAAAATTAAATTTAAAAGACAAAATAGGGGCACCTGGGTGGCGCAGTCAGTTAAGCATCCAACTCTTGGTTTTGGCTCAGGTCATGGTCTCAGTGTCATGAGATAGAGCCCCATGTCGGACTCTGTGCTCAGCACAGAGTCTTCTTGAGATTCTCTCTCTTCCTCTCCCTCTTCCCCTCCCCCTGCTTGTTCTCTCTTTAAAATAAATAAATAAATCTTAAAAAAAAAAAAAAAGTATGGGCAAGTCTGAAAAAGAATCAAATAGAACATTCATAAATCAGAAATGAAGAAAAAGAGTATTAATCACCTAAGAATTATAGTTAAAAATTAGGGTCAGCACAAATAAAGTCCAAAAAAGGGAAATGAAGGTAGTGGCAGAAAATAATGATATAAGAAACCAAATAATAGTAACAACAAAGTCAAAACACACACATGCACACACACACACACTGGCATGCTTGAATTACCATAATGAACTTCAGAAAGAGAACACCTGTGTGGACCTGTATGCATTGTAGAAATTCAACCAGTTTTATTTACTTCTTTAACGATTTGTTTATTTATTTTAAGGGGGAAGGAAGAGGGAGAGGGAGAGAGAATCTTAAGCAGACAAGCAGACTCCTGCTGAGTGCAGAGCCCGACCAGGGGCTTGATCCACGACCCTGAGATCATGACCGGAGCCGAAATCAAGAGTCAGACACTCAACTGACTGAGTTAGCCAGGTGCCCCAAGAAATTCAACCGATTTTAAATGCTTTCTCTGCAAAATACTAAAAGCCAAATATTTCAGTGGTAACTTCTACTAAACCAATCCTTATCTTTTTTTTTAAAGATTTTATTTATTTATTTGAGAGAGAGAGAGAGCATGAGCAGGGGGAGGGGCAGAGGCAAAGGGAGAAGCAGACACCCCACTGAACAGGGAGCCAGACATGGGACTTGATCCCAGGACGCTGGGATCATGACCTGAGCCAAAGGCAGATGCTTAACTGACTGAGCCACCCAGGCACCCTAAACCAATGCTTATCTTATGCAAATTGTTTAGAGTAGAAAAGAGCAAGATCTCCAACTCATTTCATGAAGCTGGTATAATCTTGATACCAAACTGGATAGGGAATATATGAGACAGAAAATTGATAGGTTAATCTCACATCTGTATTAGCATCTCATTTCCAAAATCATAATTAAAAAATACATCATAATAAAATTTTATCCAGGAATGCAAATATAAAATGATATTAAAGAACTCACTGATAGAATTTACTTCCTTAATAGATAAAGGAGAAAATTTTTGTTATCATTTCATTAGATGTATAAACAACATATTTGAAGTTCAACACCTATTCATGATTTATTGAAAATAAAACTTTGAGAAGGTAGGAATAGAAGATATCTTCTTTTGCCTCATAAAGGATATCTCTCAAAGATCTATAGCAAACATCACAACTGATGAAACATTAGAAGCATTTACTCTAAAGTTAAGAACAAGTCAGATAGTTGTTCTTACCGCCTTGTTTTTTGTTTTGTTTTGTTTTGTTTTGTTGTTTTACATATTATACTAGGTGTTTCGGACACTAATAAAATTAGAAAAGGAAATAAAGATTATAAATCTTGGCAAGTAAGATGTTCACATATGATGATTGTCAACTTAGAAGATCCAAGATAATCTATATATAAAATATTATCACTCAAAAGAGAATTCAGCAAGTTTACTGAATATGTTGTCAACATACAAAAGCCAATAGAGTGAGTTTTGCATGAGCAACTATTCAAAAATAAGATTGTTTAAAAAGTAACATTTATGACACCACTGAGAGCCATAAATGTCAACACATAGAACTAACAAAATGTATACTTGAGACCTTTATGAGGTCTCAATAAATTATGTAATTTATTGAATATGAATAGAATACCTAAACAAATAGATATACGATGGGTATGGATGGGCATACCCTCTGTGGTAACAACGGCAATCTCCACAAATGAATACCAAGTGATTCCATTCAATATGCCAGCAGAGTTTTATAACATTGGACAAGCTGATTCTAAAATGTTTGATTATTTTGTCCCCTCAGCTCCTGGTTGTCTCAGAAACTCTGATGGCTACAAGCAGGTGTGTGTGTGTGTGTATGTATTTCTGTGCTTTATCCAGCTTTTTTAGTTGTTTCAGCAGAAGCATTGGTCTGAAGCATCATGCAACCTCATCATAGCTACAAGTGGATGTGCGCCTGAAGTATTTTAAATATATACAAATACAGAAATATAATTATGTAAATTGCTCTTCTGAAAACCTTTCATTGGCTTTTCATTTCACTGGGAATAAAATTGAAAGTGCTTAGCAAAAAAAAATGTTTATGGAAGAATGAAAAGGCAAGAATAACAAACATTTTGAAAATTTTGAAGAAGAATAACGTAAGGAAAGTCCCACAATCAAATATCAAGACTCTTCATAAAACTATTGGGGGTATTTGTACAAGCCAGGCCATTAGATTAGTAGAATAGAATAGAGAACATAGAACCAATATATGTTTGTATATTGACGATGTATTTCACAAATATTAACTCAGTATATAGCAGCGATGGGATAAATTGGCAAAGAAAGAATGGGCTTTTCCCAGCATGTGCATGGAGATATAAATGTGCATGATAACCTCTGTGAAGAAGCAAATCAGCAAGGTCAAGTGAAGTTTAAGATGCACACAACCTGTGACCCAGCCGTTCTAATGCAGGTATCTGTGATGGAGGAACCATCATATATGGGATCAGAAACATGCACAGAGATACTTGTTAAAAAGCATGATTTCAAATAGCAACTTGTCTGCCCTTTAATAATGAAAGGGATAAGCTATGAGTTGGGATTCATTTATAAAATGGAATATTTCAAACATTTAAGGGATTTAATGATTTATTATTTTGAAACTTATTTTATGGACAGCAGCAGCTGAATAAAATATAGACAGCTCTAAAAGTTTAACAGTAATGATGTACAATTGGTGTCATTATGGTTAATTAAATCTTGTTCTCCTTGTGTCTGTGCATGCGCTGAATTTACTCTAAAGCCTTTGGAAGATGCATGGCCCTGCACACATCTTGGTTTCAGACTTAAGGCCTTCAGAAGCAGGAGAGAAGAAATTTCTGTTGTGAGAAGCCACCCAGTTTGTGGTAATTCATACATTAATTCATACATACATAATTCATACAGAAATGAATACACTGGCCAAACAGGCAGAAACTCAGTCCTGAATATGCACTTAGAGAGTGGTGTCTGAGCTCTAACTGGTGGAAATTAAACCATAGAAGGAGTTGCTTAGGTCTTTGTCTCACTAGCACGGACTCTGGGAAGAAATAAACCAGTATGGGAATGCCCTGCACAACTGGTTGAAATCACACCATCAAGGGACAGGCAAACCCACAGAGCCAGAAATGGCAGGGAGCAGCCCCCTCTGCCAGACTGAGAATGCCCCCAACTTGACAAGACCTGTGTGTGTGCACAGAAATTTCTAGAAGGAAATAAATCTTACATAGGACAATGGTTGTTGATGGACTCTGAAGAATTGGGAAAGAAGGTGGTTCTTATATCCCCGTGATTTACAATACATAGAACTTTTGCTTACCTTTGTCCCCCCATTTCACATTTTCGTTCTTACACACATCCTGGTTAGTGTGGCCATTGGGTTGTTCAGAGGAAAGTTTTGCCCTTGATTCTGAGGGATGTGTGTATGTGTGTGTGTGTGTGTGTGTGTGTGTGTGCGTGTGTGTTTGCTGAAGAGAGTGATCATTAAGTCAAGGAACATTCCAACCACCTAAGTACAAATTAGTTGAATGGATACCAACCTTAGTCCACAAATCACAATTTGCCAGATAGAGTACATCTAATTTTTTTTGCATAAATCAACTTTATTTCAACCATAAGCTCCCTGGGCTGTGAGATATCTAATGTCAGTCATTCCTGGAGGATTTTGTCTCCTCCCTTGAATCTATAGTACTGTAATAGGGACAAGCATACAGAATCTTCTGTAATGTCACATGTCAGGGGTGCTCATTTATCAGCGATGGGCCCTAGCCACTCTGCTGTTGCCAACAACTTCCTTGCCCCAGCAGAAATGATGTCTTTAGGTTTGCTGATGCTTTCATGTGTGGTGAGGATAAGAAATGCACCACCATTCTCCCTGAGGTATGCCTAGGGCACAGATTTTCATTCTCCAGAGCCCATAGGCCTTTTTTTTTTTTTTTAAATTTCTCAGTCTTTGGGAGACTCTTTTCAGTAATTAAAATCTTTCCCCGGAGCTACACCCCCCACGCCTCTCTTTCTCAGATACCTAATATAACCGTACTCTGTGGCTGAGATTTTTGGAAAGGAAATGCAGGAATGCTTTCTGCCCCATCTCACACTTCAGCTGAGACAAGGAAACCCAGGGCCTGTGGCCTGCTTGAATCAACCACACGAGAGAGCAAATGCTGTTGCTCTTAACACTGTAACTTTAAAATACAGATCAAAGTTAACATCCTCAACTTCCCAGCCGTCTTGGTCTCCCCTCTCAGATACACTCATGTGTGTACAATTCATCCTCAGTAGCACAGTGGGCCTGTGTCTGAGCAGAAAGGCAATGGAACTACATCTGTATGGTGCCCCTTATCTCCTATTAAGAGGACGTTTGTGAATGCCAGGGAGTCTCAATGTAGCTTGTCTTCCACTGATCTGGAGAGAGTTTTCCTTAGGTAAAGTTACTAGGTTCGTTTAGCTTCCAAGGAAAAGTGCACTCTGTGACAATGACATTTCTAAAGCTCCGTGCTCAGCCGAACTTGACAGCCTCACTCCACACTCACGCATTCAATGATATAATCAATGATAAAAACCTGGGAGACGTCGGGATGCTGCAGGAATGCAAAGAAAAGGTGCCCTTCTCTGGTTTAGCCCCCGTGCTAGACAAGCGCATCTGGATACCATGGGGTGAGAATCTCGGGTGGCACCGTTTCAATTTACTTTGTGGGTCTCTGAGGGTAGTCACTCAAAGGAACTGATGAAATGTGACATTTTTCATGAGCTAATATCTTGTCTGGGAAACTAGTTTCATTTTCTTCAATTTTCTTTAACATTCAGGGATATATCGGGTAGCCTTAATCAACGATTTAGCCTTAACTATTTTTTGTTGTTGTTGTTAATATCTTCCAAATATATGTCTCCGGGGAACACCTCATTCCTGAGGGTCAGCAGTTTACTTGAAATGCCCACCTCGTGTCAATAAGGTGTCTCAGTGCAACATATCATAAACTTCCTTCATGAACTAATTTCTCCCCAAATGTCTTACTCCTGTTTTCTTCTTCACTTCAATACAGCACCATCCACCTGATCACTCCAAGTAGAAAATATGTTGCAGATTTCCACTCCATACTCATATTCCTCTATCCATTTTTTGTTAGGTTTGTATTTATCTTTGAGTTTTTTGGGGTTATTTGCTCAATAATGTACAGTAAGAATTCTATTTCACATCACATTACATCCACACACATATCTAAAATAAAAGTTTCACAAAATAATAATAACCCCCACTTTGTGTAGTATGCATTAATAATTGACCATTCTATTCTGCTCTATTCGATTTCACTTCTCTTTCAAGAGCTGGTTGTGCTCCACTAAATTGATTTCACAAGCTGTTAATGCGTTGCAACCTGCAGTTTGGAAAACAAAGTCAGATGAAGCCACAGAACATGAGCTTTATAAGGAAATCAATGTAAAACCTTTGCTAAAATATGTAATGCCTGGTAGATCCTAGGTTACTATTAATTGAACTTTTAAAGACATTTTTTAACCCCTTGGTTTTATTTACGTTATTAACATGTTTCCTTGACTAACCTTCCCCCATTTCTGAATGTTCATCTCATACACATATTTCCAGACATGAATGCCATTTCTCCCATAAGACTCCAAGCGTTTGTTGAATTGGAAGTGATCAGGAAGAAATTGTGTCCTCATGGGAAATCCATATGACTTTCTCCCACCTCCCCATCCACACAGCACTCTCCACAGCCTGAAAGGTCCATGGGCAGAACTAGGATGGGTTCCTCTGTGTGCCTTTGACAGCTTCTAGTCAGGTCCTTTACAAGATTCAGTGCTTAAGAAAGGCACGTGAGGGGCGCCTGGGTGGCTCAGTAAGTTAGGTGTCCAACTCTTGATTTTGGCTTAGATCATGATCTCAGGGTCATAAGATCCAGCCCCAAGTCAGGCTCTGAGCTCTGTGTGGCGTCTGCTTGAAATTCTCTCTCTTCCTCTGCCCCTTCCCCTGCTCGCCATCTCTCTTTCTCTCTAAATAAATTAATTAATTAAAAAATCTTAAAAATGGGGCGCCTGGGTGGCTCAGTCGTTAAGCGTCTGCCTTCGGCTCAGGTCATGGTCCCAGGGTCCTGGGATCGAGCCCCACATCGGGCTTTCTGCTCCGCAGGAAGCCTGCTTCTCCCTCTCCCACTCCTCCTGCTTGTGTTCCTGCTCTCGCTATCTCTCTCTCTGTCAAATAAATAAATAAAATCTTTAAAAAAAAAAAATCTTAAAAAAAAAAAAGAAAGGCACTCGAAAGAAAGTATTAATAGGATTGGCAAACTAATGATACACGCTTCCAGTGGGACAAGATAAGGCAATATGACCGTTTCAAACTTGTTTGATCACAAACTCTTAACTCTAAGAGCACTAACTTTCCAAATTAGGGCCACACGTGATACTAAACACGAGTAGGATCAGTACAAGGCTATTGCTCTTATTGGCAAAATTCCGAGACAAATTAGAAAGATCCCTCAAAACATTGCCTTTAAATTCATTCTTCATGTGATAGGCCATGCGAAAAGGGAAAAGAAGAAAAGAGAAAAAGAGGACACGACGATAAAATCAAGATAGCTGAGCTACATACATGTATATATGTCATTATATATAATTGTATAATGGAATATATATTATAATATAATATGTAACATATATATGTAACTTGAGTTACTCCTCCTATTATTAGCATTATGTTTGTCACATATTGAATCATAATTGAGAGCACTGATCTTTAGAAATCTTTATTTGCATAGCCCCTGAAATAGTTTGGTAAAACAATGAGATTTCTGACTCAGTACAAATATGGGCATCTCAAACTTTTCATCTTAAGTTTATTTTATTTTTTCAAAGATTGTATTTATTTGTCAGAGAGAGAGAGAGAGAGAGAGAGCACAAGCGGTGGGGGGGGGGGGGGCAGCCGGCAGAGGGAGAGGGAGAAGCAGACTCCCCCGCTGAGCAGGAAGTCTGATGTGGAACTCCATCCCAGGACCCTGGGATCATGACCTGAGCTGAAGGCAGATGCTTAACTGACTGATCCACCCAGGTGTCCCATCATCATAAGTTTAAATGGTTTCAGAGGATCGAATTCTGTGGATTTTTACAAATAAAGTGGTTATGTCATACTTTTAAATACATCAAACAGGGGTGCTTGGGTGGCTCAGTCGGTCAAGCCTCTGCCTTTGGCTCAGGTCATGATCTTGGGGTCCTGGGATCAAACTCCGTGTCGGGCTCCTTGCTGAGTAGGGAGTCTGCATCTCCTTCTTTCTCTCTTTCTCCCACTGTCTCTCCCCCTGCTCGTGCTCTCTCTCTCTCTCAAGTAAATAAATAAAATCTTAAAAAAAATACACCAAACAAAATCTAAATACTGTAATAACTCACTAACACAAAAATATGCAAACGTACTTCTTTAAAAAAACATTTAACAGTTTTTGTTTTTTTTAGAGAGAGAGAGTGCCTGTGCGTGCTTGGGGTGGGGGGAGGGGAGAGGGAGAGAGAAAATCTTAAGTAGGCTCCACCCCCAGTGTGGAACCTGCCTCAGGGATTGATCTCAAGATCCTGGGATCATGGCCTGAGTGGAAATCAAGAGTCAGATACTTAACCTACTGAGCCCCCCAGGCACCCCTACATTTAATGATTTTTATGTCTTTCTTTTTCCGTCTTGAGCTCCTGTTTTGTTTTATTCTTGCTCCATAGTGTTATCCTAATGTATTATAATTATATATTTAAAAAATCTTTATTAGTCACTCTGTCATACATATCTATAATAAAATATGCATATATGGTATGTATGCATATATAAAAACATTTTAATATGTTTTGTTTCCTGTGGATGTAACTATTAAAAAACATTTTTTTTTCTGGATTGGGATATTACATTATTGTTAGTACTCAATCTGTAAATGGCATTAAGTCAATTATAAATTCTGACAATTATTAAATATAAATGAAATGTTATTGGAATTCTGTTTCTTAATAAGGCAAATCATGCCCAGACTCTTTGTAGGCATTAATGAAAGAGAAAGGGGGTGTACTGTCAAGAACTAGTCTATCTGGAGCTAGCATATTATTTTTTTAAAATATGAAGTAGACATTATTAAACCTTTTATAGGATGAAATAAAATGACAATTGACTGTAGTTCATATAAATATTTAATGGTAATTGTTAAAAATTAGGTTTTACCTCCTACACTGTTGGTGGGAATGCAAGCTGGTGCAGCCACTCTGGAAAACAGTATGGAGGTTCCTCAAAAAGTTGAAAATAAGAGCTACCATATGATTCAGCAATTGCACTACTGGGTATTTACCCCAAAGATACAAATGTAGGGATCCAAAGGGGTACGTGCACCCCAATGTTTATAGCAGCAATGTCCACAATAGCCAAACTGTGGAAAGAGCCAAGATGTCCATGGACAGATGAATGGATAAAGAAGCGGTGGTATATATATATACAATGGAATATTATGCAGCCATCAAAAGGAATGAGATCTTGCCATTTGCAACGACATGGATGGAACTGGAGGGTGTTATGCTGAGTGAAATAAGTCAATCAGAGAAAGACATGTATCATATGACCTCACTGATATGAGGAATTCTTTTTTTTTTTTTTTTTTTTTTTTTAAAGATTTTATTTATTTATTTGACAGAGAGACACAGCGAGAGAGGGAACACAAGCAGGGGGAGAGGGAGAGGGAGAAGCAGGCTTCCCGCCGAGCAGGGAGCCCGATGTGGGACTCGATCCCAGGACCCTGGGATCATGACCTGAGCCGAAGGCAGACGCTTAACGACTGAGCCACCCAGACGCCCCTATATGAGGAATTCTTAATCTCAGGAAACAAACTGAGGGTTGCTGGGGTGGGGGGTGGGGTGGGAGGGATGGGGTGGCTGGGTGATAGACACTGGGGAGGGTATGTGCTATGGTGAGCGCTGTGAATTGTGCAAGACTGTTGAATCACAGATCTGTACCTCTGAAACAAATAATGCAATATATGTTAAGAAAAAAAAAAAAGAAGAAGATAGCAGGAGGGGAAGAATGAAGGGGGGGAAATTGGAGGGGCAGATGAACCATGAGAGATGATGGACTCTGAAAAACAAACTGAGGGTTCTAGAGGGGAGGGGGGTGGGAGGATGGGTTAGCCTGGTGATGGGTATTGAGGAGGGCACGTTCTGCATGGAGCACTGGGTGTTATGCACAAACAATGAATCATGGAACACTCCATCAAAAACTAATGATGTAATGTATGGTGATTAACATAACAATAAAAAATTAAAAATAAATAAAATAAATAAAAATTCAAAAAAATTAGGTTTTAATAACTCTGAATAACACAAAGGATGTGAAATATATAACATGATATTTTTATCTGAGATTTTATCCAGTGTCTTTTGAAAATTTGGTAGTCCCATAAAATATTTCAGTGACTGTTAAAAGTTTCAATCACTTACCTACTCTGCTTATGCTGTTTGGAAGGAGCTTGTTTTTCTAGCTCTTGACTTGCCCTAAGGATAAGTATTGAGCATAGCTGGGGGGAATTGCTTACATTTAGATATGTGAAAAGTAAAAAGCAATTCTTAGCATTCCATTTTTCCTGCTGATGCTCTCTTTAATTTACTTTCTTGCAGCTCCTTTGACAAATGCCAAGGAATAGAAGAATCCAAATCTTTGCTGTAGGTTTATGGGTTTATGGTAGCTTGATTATAATCATTATAAGAGGTTTCCCTTTGCTTAACACTTAAAGATTTTCATTCCACGGGACACTGAGCCACACTAAGTTTGGGGGTGGTTGAAGTGGATGCCTCTCAGGCAAATTATTTTTTCTAAAGAGGCTACATGGAAGATGATTACTTCAAAACTGATTTCCTTATATCTATCCATAGTCATATGCCCGCTATAAATCCTTCATGTGTTCCATGAGTACCCAGGGAATGTGACTCAAACCAAGCTTTAAGACAAAGGATTCTTCTTAAGGGGTAAATAATTGGTTTTGAGTTATTCCTCCTTTACTATTTTAGGGAGTGGGGGATAATTCTAAAAATGTCTAGATATGCCCTAGATAAATAGTCCTTAACTTTATGTATTTTCCTGTAGCTCCAAGAAGATCTATGAACCCCTATAACTATGTTCGTATGTGTGTATATCTGCTTTTTGTGGGGCATGGGATTATAGCTTTTATCAGATTCCAAAGTAACGTGTGACCCCAGACAGTTTAAGATTCACTGCCTTAGAATTCTTGTCCTTGACTCCTGTGGAATCTCTAAAACTACATTACAAAAAATATTTTTTTAAGTAAGGTGAAAAAGAATAGTGGACCAGTATGTCAATATTTAAAAAGTAAATGTGTGCCCGGTAGGAGAAGCAAAATATTAACCAAGTAAACTTACATGTTAGAGTCTAAATCTGAAAATCTTTATTAAAGGAAGCAGATACCAGGTTTCACATGGGGAATTTCAAGCAGAAACATGCCTTAAAGAATGCATATGTACCTATTTTAAATATTTTTCTTCAAGCCAACTTCCTGGTTTCTTCTTTGAAAAAAAAAAAAAAAAAAACAACAACAAAAAACCAAAAACCTCTTTGTAGAAGACTTAATAATGATAACGCTAACAGCTATGTTTAGTGATCAACTACTATGTTTCATGCACTTTACAAATCTCCCCTCCCAGAGAGCTGCTGCTTTTTAAGGGATGGGACAAATATGGTTCAAAGACTGAGTGAGTTGGCCAAGGTCACACAGCCGGGGAGGCCACAAGTCTGAGCTCAGAGTCCACCTACCTGTGATTCTCTGCTCCATCCCATCATATTTTGGTGGGATGACGACTGGACACAGCAGCAAGCAGTTCCAGGGACGACAGCCATAAATACTGTTCCAACCTTTCAAATGTCTCTTGAAAAACTTGGAGACCTGGAGCAAAAGGACCAAGAAGTCACAGTGAGTGTCCGCTGTGACCACCTTTGTCTGAGCGGGGTTGTGTTTTCCCTGTGTACTTATCATTAGGTTTCACTGTCCCTCTATATTTCCTTGGCTTCTTGTACCTGTCAAGGATCCTCCAAATCAAAGGGGCTTTCTTGCATTGACTGCCTTATTTCAGCATGACTGCTGAGTCTCTAAAGAAGATATATTCGACACGAATGAGATTTTTTTCCTCCTCAGGTCTCTCTCCCACATTGAGTTATGTCTCACATTCATTTCTCCCTCTGCTGCAGTATATTATGTCTCCCAAATTCTCATTTGTTTTTTAGACATCTCTACCTGGAGTGTCCAGTCTCTTAAGCTTGTCGTCTTGTTTGTGTTCTACTTGTCTTAAAGCTCTGAGGGATTTTACCTCTTAAAAGCTCAGTCCATGGGCTCACGGGGTCCTAACAGCATGTCTGATCAAAGCACTTGGCCTTCAAATGATTCTAGAAACTTCCTAACCTCTCCTCCTCTGAAGTTAAAATGATGAGTGGAAATCAGTTAGAAGCAGATGTTTTATTTGCATTTTCATTCGTAGCAGCTTAAACTAGTTTGTCTGGGTCATCCATTTAAATGGGAATTATTCCTAATGAAAGCAAATTTGACTTTGATAAGGTAAGTAGTACCCAATGCGCTATCGGGTGGGTATCCTCTGAGTTCCCGTTCATGTTTTCAAGTTTGAAAATTTGGCCACAAAGTAGTGGTTAAAACTTGTTTTAAATACTCCAATTGGGCTTCAGTCATAGTAGCTTCCCGTTAAGGGCTTTGCCTTGTATTTATTTGGGAGCTGTGTGTCACATGCTTAGGGATTTAAAACGTTAATCAAAAGCTTTACTATTTACACAGATTACACAGTTGTGCAGATCTCCTGTGAGATGTGGTACTTCCTATCTAAATGCTCAGCTCCTTGAGGACAGGAGCCACACCTGACTCATATTTATTTCTATTGCACTTAGCCCAATGCCTGGTATATATTAGAGCAGAGATGCTCATGGGCCGAGTGAATGGATGCAGGCTCCCTTCCATAAACTAGAATAATATTCTTGACATACTGTCCACAAGGCATGTACTTTTCCTGTAATGGAGACTCCTCCCCTGCTCTTCACGGAATTTATTGACTGGCCCAGACTCTGGCTCATCTCATCACTAGGAAATGGATATCATCTGTCTGGCATGTAAAGGGAAGCATTTGCAGATGCCCATATTTCCTAAAACCAAGCCTCCCCTCCTAGATAATTGAATCCTCAGAACTCTGA
The DNA here is from genome assembly GCF_004348235.1 of Phoca vitulina. Taxonomy (NCBI): domain Eukaryota; kingdom Metazoa; phylum Chordata; class Mammalia; order Carnivora; family Phocidae; genus Phoca; species Phoca vitulina. The sequence goes on from NW_022589764.1 coordinate 412,617, forward strand.
TCTGGACTGGGGTCCTTGGAAGGTGACATGTGTAGGAAGGCGGCCAAGAGTATGGCTGGGCCTCTGCTGGGCGGACATCACTGGGAGCTGGTCACTATCTTCACAAAGGTAGATTCAAGATGCTGAGGCGATCCCAAGCAGCGGCCCCAGAGAGACCAGGAAGAGGGAAAAAGAAATTCTCAGCGAAGGTTTACATTGGAGGACCAGAAAGGTGAAGCCGGCAGCTCCAAAGGCCAACTTGGGGACCATCCCAGAAGTCAGGAGACACAGGGAGGCTGTCTTTTATGGCGAGAACTGGAGATAGTCAAGTCACTCAGAGTGATGAGGGCTGACACTGAAGCTCAGCTCCATGGGTTTCAAAGACCTGGTAGGCAAAAGATGAAGAAAACAACTGTCACTCCAAAGCAGTGAGAATTTCTGTTTCTCTAGATGCAGATACTTGAGTTTACCACTGAGGAACCCTCTTTCCTTTAAAAACTGCCTGAGTGAGCTATTTAGTTATATGGACATAAACCCAAACTCCTTTCCTGAGATAAAGACATGGCTCAAAGGAAGGAAAATAACAACAACAACAACAACAACAAAAACTTCAGAGTGGAAAAGGGCCAGGGTCAACCAGAGGCCAAACAGCTGCTTCTGGAAAACAGTGGGGAGGCCACGGAGGGGCAGGCTAGGCTTTGTCTTCCATGTACCTCTCCACTGCTCTTGGAGCCCCTTGGTGTAAGGATGGGGAGAGAGCTGTCAGCTGTCAGCCTGACTGATGCTTTGACACCATGTTCTAGGGGAACTACTTTGGGTCTTGTAACAAAATATGGTGGAGGCTTGGTGAGAGGGCCATTCACCCTGCCTGGGCCCCCAAACTGCTTTGGATCTGCCACCTCAAGGAATGTCCCCTTTGTGAGTATTATGCTCTCAGTACAAACACTGGGCTTGACACTCTTGGTGGCACCATTAGCAGGGGTGATCCTCTCTCAAACAGCCACTTGGGTAATGGATTGTGACACCTGGGTGCCCATGCAGGAAAAAAAAAAAATACAGCATGGACTCTGTGTGGCAGACATGTGTGGGCTGGTGAGACACCCCTCTAGGGGCTCCAAGACCCTATGAAGGGGACTGAAACGCAGATAAAAATAACCATGCAAGACAATAATACTAACACTAGGATTAAACAGTCATGCAAGCAAGAAACTGAGCATGCTTAAATAAATGTGATCTCTTATTAATAACCTTGGGCTTCTAGGGAAATTTAAAATGTTATAAACAGACGCTAAGAACTGTTAGGAAGTTACAAGCAAAGATTCTACTGAGCACGTTTGCTGAAAAATGTGCTGGTGTCAACATAGCAACTGTGAAGAGTTGGCCGGTATCGAATAGATACAGAGAAACAAGTTTCTAATTTTCTGGTAAAAATCGTAGGCAACTATGAGATACAACATTTGAGATAAAACAATCAGATGTTTGGGAACCTACTGTGAGTGACCTGAGCGGGTCCAATCCTCCTTCCTGCTCTGAATAGCTCGCTTACCTCACGTGTGGTCCCCACTCCTGGGATCCATCGCAATGTTTTTTGGTTACTGTCCCCAAAGTCATCCTTCTTCTGACCTGATTTCAAGGGCAAAGAATGCCTCTAATTCCAATTTTATGGGTCCTTTGTTCCCAAAATAACCTCTGTAGCTCCGTAGTTAACAGATTATTAATCTTCTTATGTCTTCTAAATGTTTTTGTTTGCTTCTTTTTTTTGTCCCCCTGTGGTGCCTATAATGAAAAGTAATCCATTGTACCTGCATTCTTGTATATGATTGTTTTTACTAGTACTCCTAGTACTACTCCTACCACCACGAGTATCATTGTATCCTTCCTTAGAGGGCCACTCTAGGCAAAATTAGACCAAAACGTGCCTTTGCCTGGGTTCTTTTCTGACCTCTTTTTGTCATAACCTTGTGTCTGCTGCTGAGACACACATGAAGGGAAGCCCACATACCTGTCTAGTTATTGAAAGAATAGCAGGAAAGATAGCTTTAAGAGAAGATGAAGAAGGCAGGTGTATACAGTGAAGGTCAAATGTATGTACAGTTTTGTTCTGGCTTTTTCTCTGAAATGTGTGTCATGACTATCTCCAACTGTGAGTAGATATTCTTAGATATGATGGTTTTAATGCCAGCATAGTATTCCACTATCTGGATTGACCAGAAGTTCTTTTATTCTTGACATTGAAGGTTAACTCCTTCATATTACCACTGTATTGTTCACTTTAGTTTTTGCATTCTGCTTTCCTTTACAAAAGAGCATGCAAAAAATGCAATAATGTGTTCAATTAATTGTACAAACACCACTTCACTTATATGGATGGCAATATTGTTCAGATTGAGTTGTTAGTCCAGCAAGTAGACATGTATGTTAATGAGGTTATATCTGAAAGTCTAACTAGGCATAGCAAATGTGGCTTAGAGTGCTGTTGATTTATGCATGAAAGTGCATAGTTTTAGAAAGATGCATGCACAAAATTTGAAGAATGTCTGAATGCCAGTAACAATCAATTAGAATGATGGGGAATATATATTAAGAAATCAGACCTCTTTTTCAACAATAAAATTAGTCCCCTGGAATTCTGAATATTATTTCAAATAAATGAACAAACATAATTTTGGGTAAAAATTACTCTTGAAAATTGATATTTTTTATTACCTGGACAAATGTCACTGTTGTAGAATTTAAAGCAATAATGGATACATTCTAGAACATTCATGGCTATATATTACCGTATATAATTTAAATTAGCTTAATTTAAATTAATTTTTACAATTGTAAGCTCTCTTGGCATGGAATAACCTTTAGAACATGGAAATCAATTGTTTAACTTTCATACAGACATATTTTTAGGAACTTAATTATAAAAGAAAGTAGGAGGTAGATCGTTATGATTCTTTTGATCTGGCCATCATTTCAGCTTTGTGAATGTACAGTTGTATCACCTAAAAATAGCTTAATATATTTTCTTGTAGCATTGCTTCATGCTAAGAAGTTAATGCTGAGTAATACTGAAGTTAGCAATCATCTCTGGTTTGATTTAATATTTTATGGAGATGTAGGCTTTTGGCTTGAAATAAATCTTCATTTTGTCTGACAAAATGAAGAAGTGTGACTGGTGGACAATAGTCAACCAATGAACTTAATGCAGTCGAGTGGTAAGAAAACTGGATCAGAAGATCTCTCTTCTCTTTGTTGCCTCCACTGCTAGAAACCTCCTTTTTCTGTGGGTTATATTAAGGAATTCTGTTAATCAAGGGAGTTGTATTTTTTTAGATGATGTGCTTCTTAGTAACACAGTTGCATAGCTTCTGCTTAGTTCTGTTTAGAGTTCATTTGGTTTTCATTTCCAGAATTCTAACAGAGCTACCAGACAGTCAAGCCCAGGCCCTTCTGTAGAAGCAGTGTATAGACTCACGGAGAGAAAAACACGTACAAGCTAGGTTCACCCAAGGAGTTTACAGTCTCATGGTACCACGGGGCTCCCAAAGGCTCATGTGATGCCCCACCACAGCCCATGCTCCTCCATAGGGCCAGACTGTGAACTTTCCTGGTTTCCTTCACCACTTCTGGTGTTACCACGAGTCTACTCTTTCTCTATTCAACAAGAGCCTCTTGAGAGACCTGGTGTGTTCTGTGCAAGCAGGAGCCACAGGCAGAGTCAGACAACACAGGGGGAAGGTGTTTGAGAAGACACCAGAGAGTCACAGAGTGTGTTCAGGGTAGTGTAGTACTTTTCCTAAAATGTGTGGCAGAGATGGTCCTAGAAGGAGTTCAGAGGAGTGAAGCTCAGGCCAAGGAAAACCAATTAGGGGAGCCTTTCCCTGGGAGAGAGGCATTGGTAAAAGTTCTGGGGAAAGGCTCCTGTGAGGAACATTGGTAGTTTGGGGGCTCTTTGGCATCCAATCCCTCTTGTTCTTGGTGCCCTGATACTGCCTTGGTGGACTCCCTCCCTGAGTGTTCCCTTCTGTTGGAAAGCTAAATCCAGATCTCTCTTCTCTTTGTTGCTTCCACTGCTAGAGCCAAAGGATCTTTTCTCACCTCCTCCGGACTGGGTGCAGCCAGGGGCCAGCACATGACTTAGGTCTCCCCCAAATACATGTGTGGTCTGAGGGCTCTGACTGTGGAGTTAATGCCCCCAAAAGGGTCACTTGGTGGTCAGACAGGTTGCAGCAGTGGTGGGGGTGTGCACACCAGATGGCTTCTGTGTTGTGACCCTGGGCCCTCTGGAGATCTCCAGGTTCCATCTCATTGTCCACAATTAGCTTCCCAAGCTTTCATTCTTATGAGAGCCCCTTGTAACCTTTCTCATTTAGCTCAAGATAGTCAGAGTAGACTTTTGTTACTTGCAACTAAAAACATTTACTAGACCCAAACTGGATTTGGATGAACATAGATGGGAGGATAAATCTTCCAGGTGGTGGAAATAGCATAGCAAGGGCTTGAAGACAGTGGGGCATCTACCAGGCTCAGTGGAGAGAGAGCAAGGGCCAAGACCTGCCTGGCGAGGAGGTTCAACACCACAGGGAGAAAAGGAAGACAAACTAATGTATATTGGTTGACTGTTGTCCGCCAGTGACATTTCCATAAATTTTCTTAGTTAATGCTCACAATCCTGTGAGGCTCAGAGAGTGAAGAAAGATAAGGAGTTTAGGATTTACCTTTAATCCCCAAGAAACCATGGCAGGGATTTGTAAGACAGTGGGAGAGATTCTTTTGGCCAGAGGGATCTTTCATTCCTTTTCCTGAGTCTACAGAGCTACCTCCTTGACACATGCATCTGCTTTCCCCATGATGTGGCAGGTGGACTGAACAACATATGATTTTAACATGCCTGCTCCTATAAACCTGGTCATAGTTTATTTAGTAGAAACAGACAAATAGCTTTAAGCACTTTACCCAAGTATGAAGCACATGAATTTGACTGGAGTTTATTTTTACCCCAAGGCAGATAATTTATTATGTCCTGTCTATTGTCTTGAACTGGGTTTCTCAAAAAGAACATTATGTTCTAAGTCATCATTTTCATAGATCATCACAAATGATTACAGCACCAGTCTCAGAATCATCTTAGGGCAGGATCACAGCCCCTTGCGACTAGTGGGAAACCCAATTCCATCCCTTCCTCTTAGAAAATAGGACATAGAGACCACAGACGTGATTTGTCAGGGGTACAGAGATGCTTAGTGACAGAATGGGAAAAGGCATATTGCAAATCCTAACTTCTGATCCAGTTCTCTTACCACTCGACTGCATTAAGTTCAACATAGATTTTATGAGTACAGTAAAATTTTATATCTGACTGGGGCTCCTTGGGATCACCTTCTTCGACAGCCTAAGTAATCAGACTCAAATACATCTTCTGTGAGCCTTGTTCATAGTAGTCACAAGGATCAGAACATTAATCATATTTTCATTTTACATAGATCAGTTAACGTGAGCCTTGTACATCATATTATGCCTAGGATAATATCCTATTAAATATTATCACATTGAAAGGATAGAAAATCCATTTCTCAAATAGCTCACTGTTCCATGGAGGCACCAGGCCCTCCCACAATAAGGCCACTAACACACACAGAGCTCTCAGCTTGTTCTTAATTTTTCTGGAAAGCTGCCCCCGAGTGAGTCTCTTCCCAAGACTCAACAGGGGACTCTCCCACATACTGTCATACTGTAGTGAAACCACCTGTTATTTCTTTTCTTTTCTTTTTTAATTTGTATTTTCTGGTCTCTTCTTCCAACCTGGAAACTCCATTAGGGCAGGAGACATGCTTTGTACCCCCATGGTTCCTCAGCATTTAGGACAGTGGAGGACACATAATAGTATTCAGCCAATGCTTTCTGCCCATAAAGGAACTGCGCTCACCAAAAGCCAAAGAACACCGAGAACAAACAACCTGTAAGAGAGTTGAACATTTGCTCCATAATGAAAATGATAGGCTGTAGTAAATACCTTTCTTTTAAACAGTGAAGGATGTTTCCACCCAATGTTACTCAGGAAAGAGCTGGGGGCTAAAGATAATTCTGACCTTTTAAGAAGAGAGAGAGCTTACTTGGTAGCTTGTAGAGAGGTTTCTGACAACTCGTGCAAAGCCCAGTATAAACCCAAGGAAAGTTAGGTTTGTTGGACTCCTCCAACCTTGTGCATGCTCTAGGTGACAATGAAATTGCCACCTACAAGCTCCACATCCCCCTCACTCCCGGATCCATCTTCATCTGTGGGAGGGAATGTTGAAGTGATTCCATGGTCATGCCTTCACCATCACTACCACTTACACACATAGGCACGTGGTGTGGTGAGCCATACATTTCTTGTCAGCTGGATCTCACCGCCGGGGCCATCACACAGTTCTGTCCTCACAGTGCCCTACCCTGACCACTGGCTCCCTTTTTCAGCCCTGAGGTTAGCTTTCCTCTCCCAGCTCTTTGACAGTCCACTTAGACAATGGTTCCTGGGCTCACACGGTTCTCCCTCACCTCCTCTTCCATATTGTGAGTTTTGCTTCCTATGATGGGAAAAGCCTTTCTCTAAGGCTGAATCCACTGATGTATGTACTTCCAAATATCCCTCTTTAAACTTTTGTCGCTTTCTTTGGATTTTCTTGTCTTTCTCTCTAATATTGGACCTGGTTCCCTAACTCAGACTTGCTAGTTGAGAGTCTATTATCCCCCTGATAGACCTGCCTAAGATCACGTGCCTACTTGCCTAATCTTCACTGAGGATCACCTCTCCATGGCTCCACTGACCTCCATGGTGGCACATCACATGTCTGAACCTCTCAACTCCTGCCCTGTTCTCCTGGGCAAGTCTGGTTTTATGGCTCAGTTTTCCCTACCCCCACCCCCAGCTGCCTGCCATCCCGCTATATATAACTCTGCATGGTCCACTCAATCATGCGCACAATAATCCCAATAGGAGTGGAGTGAAACTCAAGAGAAAAGCTCACATGAGATATTGTAAACCGTCTCTAAAAGGAGTCCTTAAAGGACCCTATTACAGTAATGTAAATATAATAGAAAGTGACCTGGTTTGTCATGAACTTTCAATGCTTTCTGGCTGGATCTCCTCATTTGATCTGTCAGGGCATGGTAATGTTAACTTGCACGTAATACTTCCCCTAAAAGAGGTTAGGAAGCACTGGATTGGAAATGCCTTTTGACCAAATGGGACATGATGTTGATAGGGGTTGTATAAGATGTGATGAGAGAGCCCCTAGGAAAACATATGGAAACAAAGAGAAACTAGCTTCTGGCATTAGTAGTAGGCTTGCTTCATGGAAACCAGGAGATGGTATGTGGCAGGGTCTAGACCCTGCCTCCCCGAGAGGGGCTCTGAAGGACAGGTTAGCTGAGCTGACCTTTCATGGCTTGTTGGAAAAACCCAAGCGAAAAGTTTTATTTGACTAACAAATTATGATCATTCTCAAATAATCAGAGCTCTCATTTTGGAATGAACGTGTTTCCTTCTGGAGTTTCTAAGCCAGTAGGGAGTGTGTGTGGTGAAAACTCACTCTCTACAGCACCAATTATGTGATCTGGCACCAAGCGGGGCCTAGTTATTCGATGGAAGATGAAGGAGCAAGTGCTAGTAGACCCATGTCCATGCACTGTGGCTTCCATGAGACTTTTTTTTAAAGATTTTATTTTTATTTATCTGACAGAAAGAGAGCAAGAAAGAACAAGTAGGGGGAGCAGCAGAGGGAGAGGGAGAAGCAGGCGGGGCTCGATCCCAGGACCCCGAGATCATGACCTGAGCTGAAGGCAGTCGCTCAACCAACTGAGCCACCCAGGGGCCCCCCATGAGACTTTTTTTTATGAAACTTTTCATGTGTGGTTTCCAGTTCTTCAGGCTTTCACTTGGAAAAGTATTCTGAGTTAACACAAAGCTCAGTATTTTGCATATACTCCATTCTATTCAACCATTGTTCTGAAATTTCACATTAAATTAAAAATGTTCAAGTGACGCTATAAAGGAATAATGTAAGGAAGCATAATTTTTCTTCTTATTGAAGTTTCTCTGGCTCCCCTCTTTGTTAATCCCATGAGCCCTTGATAACTATAATCTCCAATAGCAAAGATTTTGTACGTAATTTTTATGACAGCTCATTGTCAGTGCCCATTTTTCCAAATTTCTGCAGCAATATGGAAAGATTAATGCCTTCCCAGTGCTTTGGCCATGTGTAACAGCTCTCCTGGCTTTAAAAATCTTCCCTGGTAGGTCAGCCGCTGGTCCCTGACATTGCCTGATCCTTCTCATTCTTTCTAATGCTCTTGTCTTTCCTCGCTATACATATAAAGAGAGTTGGGGTCTTTTGTGTTCACTTCTCCAACAGTTTTAGAGTCTAAACTTCATTACTCATTCCATTTGCTCCTTTTTTAAAAATAGCAATAATAATAACAATAAGAATACTATGGTAAAGATGACAAGAAATAACATTTATAGACTACTTACTTCATCCCTGATATGGAGCCAAGAACCCAATGAAGTTCATAGATTAAAAAAAAAAAAAAAAAAAAAATCAAAAGAAAAGGCCAGCAATGAAATCCCCACCCTACCCCACATCTGCCCACCTGAATAATTGATTCTCAGCACCCCGTCTTCTTTCCTCTCTTTGCACCCCAATCTTCATCCCCAGTTGTCTTTACCAAGGACTCTACTATCTCGATTCCTTTCCCCACCCTCCCAGCTCACACCATCTTGTTGATTTCAAGGCTTTGGGGAAATGAAAAGTTCTATTATTGTGTCTATTGACATCTATAGCAGAGGGCTTCTTGGGTGCCCTTGAATGCCTTTGTGATAGTTCTGGCCTCTCCAAAGTACCATTTTTTAGTGACTCTTGAGTTCAGAGCCCTCACTGGATAGCTTTGAGAACGCAGGCAAACAAGGAGCCATCTCACATATTCCTGGTGTCCCTCTGGTGTCCAAATAATACGTTCAGACCCATATACCTAGAAAATGTTAAACCACATGAGTGTCTTCCATGGTAAATGCCTACTTCTTAACAAAGCACGCATCTGGAGCCTTTCTGCTAATTTCTATGGTACCTCTACAGGTGGCACCAAAGAATACAGCTTCGGGGTGCATCAGACCCTCCACAAGCATCACTACCACCAACCACACAAATAAAATGCCTCAAAACAACAAGAGTATCCTTCCTGAGCAAATGAAACTTTCAGCACGTCATCTAGCAGCCTCCAGCTACCTCCAAAGCCAACCATCGGAGTGCAGAAACTACCCGCCCTCCACCACCCTGTGCTGAAATTCCCAAGTCTCAATAGGTGTCTCTTGGCTCTTAAGCACCAGGTGGATTTATGTTTCCTTCCAGGACACAGAGTTGTATTCTGTGATCAGAGAAACAGTTGTCACTTGGTCTTTCAATATTGACTTATTTTTCTCATAAGTTCCCATTATTTTAGGTAATGTGCTAGCATAGATACAGTTTGCCATCCCATACTATTAGGTGGAAAAGAAAGAGAATTATCCTTGATGCTGTGGCATCTCCATGCTAGGTACACATATCAGCTGTGTTCTCAAATATTACATAGGCAGTGGCGGAGGATGGACATGGGAACGTGATTCCATAGAGTCAGGCATGCTGAGGCAGGAACATGCCCAGATGCCAAGGGGGCACCATGGAGGGGCACTCTGCCTGGACAAGGGAAGAAAAAATAGGGTGCCTGCGTGGAAGTCTTCAAAAGGAGTGAAAGGAAAATCAGGTTTCAAAGGATGGAATTTGGAGGATGGGCTTAAAGTGGTTCTTGAAGGGATTTCAAAGAATGAAGGATTCTCCAAGGAGAGAAAGGAGTGAGGGATAAAGAGAAAGGGTGGGTGAAAAATGTGGAATAGTGTCATAGATTTATGGAAGGGCACACGGAGGATAGGCTGAGTGGATTATGCCCCCAAGAGGATTAGGTCAGAGAAGAGACCGGTGGGGATGGGGTGCTGTCATGGCTTGGGCAAGGTTTAAGCCCATCGTACCTGGGGAGCCCCTGGGAGGTTTTAAAGAGAGACTTGAATTCATTCGATTTGGTTGTTGGACTTCTCTAACAGAGCTCCCACAAGATCAGAACCTTGCAGTGAGGGTCCTCAGGCAGTGACCAGTCCTGGGTGATGGTTGAGTTCAAGTAGTACCAATGCCGGCTTGAAAGCTATATAGGAAAGCCATAGGAAGATGAGGGGCCTGAGGCTTCCAGGGTGGGGGAGGTCCTTTCAAGAATTCAAGCTTGCATAAGAAGACAACAGAGATTCGTTGGCTCTCATAATGAATCTTTAATTCATTAAAGATGAATTCTTCCTCTGTAGACTCACTGAAAGCCGGAACTCAAGCTGCCTTATGGGGAATTCTGTCATACTAGTTCCAATTCCGGGGTACTTCTTCAAACCATTTGCTCCTGTGACAACAAAACCCATCTTAAGAAGTCTTCACAGTCCATAGTCCATAGTGGCCACAGCAACGCTGTCACCTCCTTCTACCTCTACCACTATGTCCAACTCCCTCACCTCCACCTCCACTACTCTCCTCTCCATCTCTACCATCACAACCTCCATCCCTCCAATTCGATTTCTACTCTTCCCCATCTCTACCATCACAACCTCCACCCCTCCAATTCGATTTCTACTCCCTCCACCACCAAGACTTCCGCCATAATTATGTCCCGCGTTCCAACTAGGCGCCAAGCGTCATTCTAGCTACTGTGAGTACAATGAACAAAGCAGACAGAAATATCTGTCCTTGTGGAACTTATATTCTAAGGGATTCTAGGACATGTTCCAGTAACTCCAGTAGGGAAGTCACAATGGATTTAAGTGGATTAGGGCAAGTATTTTAAATGGTGACATGGGTGTTACTTTGAAATCAAGGTAGACATGACAGTTTGGTTTACGTTATCTTTTATTTTTATTGATTCTCTACTTTCTCGGGTTCTCTAGATCTGGACAGCAGCTGCCATTGCTCTGGGAGTTTCCATTGGCACAAGACAGCTAGCACCTGAGTCTACAGCCTCTATGGTCACAATTCTTTGACCAGCCAAACTGGAGGAAACCATATCTGACAAGACTCCTTCCAGAAGACCCAGCATCCCTCCAGACTAGAGGACCACATATCCCGGCTGTATCTTTTTTTTTTTTTTTTTTTAATTTTTTTATTGTTATGTTAATCCCCATACATTACATCATTAGTTTTAGATGTAGTGTTCCATGATTCATTGTTTGTGCATAACACCCAGTGCTCCATGCAGAACGTGCCCTCTTCAATACCCATCACCAGGCTAACCCATCCTCCCAACCCCCTCCCCTCTAGAACCCTCAGTTTGTTTTTCAGAGTCCATTGTCTCTCATGGTTCTTCTCCCCCTCCGATTTCCCCCCCTTCTTCCCCTCCTTCCCGGCTGTATCTTAATGTCACCCCTGAAAGTGCTGTCAGGTTTCTCAATTTCTCTCCCAACACCTTGGACCACAATGACTTGACTTTTCTCCTGCTTCTGGACAGAAGCGGTTTTCTGTGGGAATAGAAACCACTGACCTTATTAACTTGAAAAAAGGGAGAGAGAGAGAGAGTCAGGTCATTCCAGATTTATTACATAAGCGAGAAAGTCATAAAATCTAATGGTTTGCCATCATTTGGTTCATTCTAGTATCTAGGGGGAATAATTGATATAAAAATTTTCATAACTCTTTAGATTTTTGACACAATTAATTAGTGTCCTTTGTTCATGGAGATAGTCAGGTACCCAATTTAGTGATATAGTGTCATGGAAATGACAAGTGACTAAGAATATTTGGATTTCGAACTGGGAAAGGGCCTTAGGAAGCACTGGATCTGTATCCCTCATTTTACAGATGAGTAAACTGAGGTAGAGTGGAAGTAGTTCCATGGCGGAAATAGTGCTCACAAGATGGCAGAGCTTGGGAAGAAGTTGACTTCTAATTCAGCGCTCTTTCATTAATACAGTGAGGTGCCTGAGCCAGATTGGCCAAACGTGACCTTGGGATCCTCTTCCAGGGTATGTGGAAAACAGGCTAGCTGAAGGCAGGGGCTCCTCTTCCAACAGGATGGGGCTCTTACTCCCAGCAGGGGGCAGCAATGTCCTTCTGCCCACGTTCATGTGTGCACAGCCAGCATTCCCCGACCACTGCCAAGTTTGGGGCCCCTTGAGCCAGCCTGCCTAGGGATGAACAACCCACTTCACTTTCCAGAAGCACTTCTTACACTCGTCCTATCAAAAGGGACCCACAAGAGGGAAGGGTCCCTCCACTGGAGCACAGAACCCCACTGGAAAACTAGACAATCAGGGGACCCTGTTTTCTCTTCTTCTGCTAACAGTGACCTATGTAAGCTTTGCCCAATTACGTGTATACTTAGCCCGCTTTATGTGATCTTTTGGAATTTGTCCCCAGCTCCGGTGCCCGACAGGTGGAGAACCAGCTGAGGCCTACCTGGCAAGACACATACTTAACCTCTGACCTTTAATTTTCTAACTGCAGACAAGAATTATATCTGCTCTTAACTACTTAATAGGTCTCTAGAGAAAAATACAATGAAATCAGCATGTGCTTTACTTATGGGCGAGGCCCTTGAAATGAAAGCATTTTATAATTTGGAGTGTTCAGGTTTTGCTCCTTCAGACAAGAAGCTCGCTTGGTGAAAAAGTATCGCTTCATTCTCTTGTTAATTCTGGGCTTATTGCACATTCAGTGTTCCATAAAGGTTGACTTGAAAGCTTTCATTTAAAACCCAATTCATATGAATTAGTGTACTACTCAAAATGTCAGGCTGCTAATAGGACATACATAGCAACTGGAAATTGAAATAAGTGCATTTTAATAGAGCTCAGAATTAGGATTTCCTCTATCTGTTTGACGTAGTATCACAATTATAATTGAGGGTAAATTTTTTTTCTGTTGGCATTTAATGACTCTCTATCCAGAATTATCAATCATCTTGAATTTGTTATACCATTTTTCAGATGTAAAATGGCAAAAAAGAAGGAAACCCAAAGCTCTTTAATTATGATACTGATATATAAGATTGTATCGCCCAAGGCAGAAAAAAGGGGGAAAAATTGATGGATCTAAGACTATCCCATTGATAATTCTACCAAATACCAAGTAAGGTCCCACTGAATTATGGAATTACATAACAGTTATTTTTTATGTTTTTATTTTATTTGAGAATAGTTTCATTTCGCTTTTTATCTCTAACATATGATCTAGTTAATTACTGACAACCTACTTTGAGAGGTTTCAATAAATGTGAGTTCCTCCTGCAAACTGAATGCAAGCTTTATAAATGCTTGGCTCACTTTACGTCAGATTTTCCTAAAGTTGTGGAAATATCAAAGCCATTCTTTTTCCTCATCCTGGCTTTATATGAATTCCTGAGTCTCACATGAGGATCTCAAATATAAAAGAAAATAGTACAAAAGGCAGAAATGTTGACGAAAAAACACTAGGAAGCACGTCATTTCGGATTTGGGGAAAGTCAGGTTACTTAGTTTGTGATTATAATTCTCAGTTTCTAACATGCAAATGGAAATGTCTTCATCATTATAGATTTTCTAGCCGTAAACTTGTATTCGGAGATAGAATAATCAGCATGTTGTATTGGTCTCTGAAATCTTTCAGGCTGTTACCATTTCACTTTCTATCCAGAAGAGGGCAGTCGGGTTACATGATTCAGAAACAATCACCGTCACCAACCCCCCCCCCCGCCCCGCCCCCAGAAAGTAAGATTTTTCAATAAATTGCAGTGATTTGAATGAAGTTTTTCCTTTAATGGTGTTTAAGGGCATTTAAAATTACCTGAAGATTTTTCCCTTCTTACTAAAAACCTTACAACCTCTGGGACATGGATACTTTTCACAAAAGGGTTGAAAGGATGGTGTAGTCATGTGTACATTTCACACATGCATTATTTTTGTTCCAAATGGACCCTTCTTCCCCATTTGACTAGCTCATGGGGGAGGGGGTAAATCTTACTAGACGGTCCTCCTCCTTTATAACTTTGTGACATTTTATAGGTAAAGAAGAAACATATTATACAAAGCAAAGAGTACCCTGAGCACTTCAGCTTCAAATCAAGAAAAGAGAGAGAGAATCAGACTGAAAAAGCAAATTCACAGCAATTGAAAAACAGGTATCTGCCAGAGGGACTTATAATCCAAAACGCTTCCAGTAACGCTCACTTGCTTTGAGAAAAAAAAAAAAAAATTACACTTCTAAACTGGAACTTTGAGTGAAACGTTAGATGAATGTGACACTTTTTGCCCCTGAAATACCTTCTATAAGATTCTAAGTGAAAATAAGCATAGAGCTGAACACAAAATATCACAAATATTTCTGCCACCTTTTTCTGTTCTTCTTTAGCAATAATGCCAGAGACTAGGAAACCACTAATTTTACGGGTGATGGAAAACTAGATATATTTGTGAAGAAAGTTTGAATATTTACTTAGTTTTGCTGTTGTTGTTGTTATTTAGAAAGAATTTATTTAAAAGGGGCAGCTTTAATTTAAACATATAGGAAAAGAGTTGATATTAGGGAACTAGTTTTAGCAGAGATGTAGCCGCAAGAGTTATTTATTTTTGTCTCAGGACAATTTATTTTTGTCTGTATTTTACATATTCTTTTTGTACCAATAGTGCTTCTAATGCTATTTTTAGATGATTATACATGTAACCAATGGTATTAGCTGATGCAGATAATGCAGTTTATGTGTGCATATCTATCTATCTATATATACTTATACATATACACACATATATAGTATTGCTATGTTAGTTTCTATCAGCTACCTGCCTATCAAATAGCTTTCTCAGTGGTTGCAAAATTCACCAATCCTGCATCCGCTCCTCTTGAGGCCTGTGGATTAACTAGGAATCCAGGTGATTTTCTCCCTGATCCACACCCAGACCCCCTCTCCCACTATTCCTGGAGAGGTTGCCTTCAGAAGGAGCTAGGTCTGAAAGTGACCTTGCTCAGCAAATGCCGATTGGCTTATGTAGAAATCCTTTCCCAGAAGAGGTGCTGTACCATGCCAAGTTGTGCTGTTGCAATGATGGGTACAGGATCAGGGTGGAAAGAGGAGAGAAGGGAGGGACGCAGCTTGCCAAGTCACTGGGGCTACTTATAAACAAACTCTGGCATTGTTTCTCAAGCCCTTTATGGTGCCGGGGGGAGGCTGGACACACACTGTGTCAGGGACTGCATTTATGTTCTGTGTAAACCTGGGGGAGACTGCTTTTAAGAGACTGATTTGGTTTAGAAGACGATTTCCATCAGCTACTTTTAAAAGATACGTACTATTTCAGCACAAAGCTGAAGCCCGTTAGAGCTGCACTAGGGATTAAGAAATGGCATGTATTTTAATGCCTTATGAATAGGAGTAGCTGATAAAAGAGGCTCTTGTTACCCCTGCTACATTTAAATGTGAAAAGCAGCTGCTTCTAGTGGGGAGGGGGTGGGGGGAGTGGAGAAGAGATATATTATTTTCATAGGGATTTAATCTTCAGACTACACTGAAATCATAGAATACCATTGGCCATTCACTTATCGGCAGCTCTCTAATCACACAGAGATCTGTAAGATCGTGGAGGGCGAAGGAAAGGGACGGGGAGGCAGAGAAAGGAATTGTGTGTGGCGATGAGGCTTGCCGTTTTCATCTGGATGTATGTTTTGAACCTCAGATCAAAACGCATGCACTGTAGTGTATTTTCCCTCCTCCTTATAAGCATTAACCCCTTAAACTTTTTAAATGCCAGCCAATTAAAGAGTCTAATGCAACTAAGCTGTCTTCAGAGCATGGGCTTAGCAATGGCCCCTGAGAGTAAGATGACCACTGAGACCTCACTAGAAATATGGACCATGAACGCGTATGTGTGTGTGGCTGGGGGTGTATGTGTGTGTGTGGAGCATAAAAGAGACCTTTTCCCCACATTTCAGGGACAGCCTGTGTCAGGTAGGATCCAAGAGATGTCATGAACATAGCAGAGAAGGCACTTTGTGAGTTCTATTGCCACAGGAAGCTGATGATACCAAAGAGCTTAAGATTATTAAACTAGCAGGTCTTTGCCAAATGCTATCAGTGTTTGAAGAACCATGACTAAAGGGTGTCCATCCTTGGAACGAATGAATGAATGAATGAATCTGGGCACCATTTTTTCCCCTCCAGGTTTATCACTTTGTAACCTGGTTTCCTCTATTTCCCATGCCGGGCTTATGGAAATTGATCACTGATTAATTTTCCCTGTATGTTTGACCCCTGGGATTTCTAAAGAAGGTTTGGAAAAACCTAGGATTTTGCTCAAGGAGATTGCAAAGCAATCTCTTTGATACGAATTAGTCCCATTTCCGACATCCACTCTTACTCTTTACAATTTTTCTTTATGTTACCACTCTCGAGAAGTTAAAGGATTAAAAACAAGTCTGGTAGTGATAAATCTGTAGCTCTTGCCTAGCTTATAATTAAAGGTAATTCACATATAGAGGAGGATCTGACAGCTCTAGCCCACGTGCTTAGAAACTTGCATCAAAATGAAACTGATGACTCATTTGAAGCCGAAGTGCAGTCTCACTGCCTTTGCACATGCTCTGCAGGTGGATGGATGGCCTTCGGCTCCTCCACCCGCCAAGACAGAGAGAAAAGAGAAAGAAGGGCCAATCTCCAGCTGCCCTACCATGCATCAGAAAGCCAGAAATGGGCGGCAAGCTGCTTCTAGCCCCCAGGCATGACCATGCCTGCTTCCCAGAGCCATCCCGCACACCTCTCCCACTTGCCCAACCTGTGCTTTTAATCAGACAAGAGGCATCCTGGCCTGGGTGGTCCTGCTCTCCAGGCTCTGAGTGCTCACGTTCCTGGCAGCTTGGCGGGGCAGCCTGGGAGGCTGCAGAAACGCACTTCAGCATATTAATCACAGCAAATGAATGTGCCCTGCCCGCTCTTGCGTGGGGCGCGTGGCTAATAATGGGCTGCACAACCGCTAACGGGTTCAATCAATATTTTGATTTTCTGACCCAACTTGCCTGCACATGAAAAAATAAAAGCCCACAGTCCAGCCACACCACGTACCACCGCCAAGCAAGCAGAAGGGGCAGGCAGCCAGAATGAGCTGGAGGCAGCGCATGGGGCCAGCGTGGGTCGGAGGAAGCAGGAGAGCAGCGACTGTGAGCCGGGGAAAGTTGCGGGGCGTGGGCCGACCGGCCTCTGCGGCCCCTGAGGTCGGTCCCTGCTGCAGGGCCCCGCCAGCCCCGCATCTCTGCTTCTAAGACCTCTCGCTTGCTTCCTTCCTCACCACCCCATTTCTTTTTTTTTAAAACTTGGCTACGGAACATTAGGTTTGACGAAGGGAAAGCGATTTAACATCTTTTAACTGAGGGAGGTTGATTTTCATTTGAGACCAAATGGCTCATTTTTACCTTTTTAGCTCCTGGAAGAGTAAAAAGTGAGAGGTCAGCCCTGCGTCACCATGGCAACCCACACATTGCTGGTCGGGAGCAGATGAAGGGGGGTGATAATGGCCCCGGGACGTTTTTCCCCCTTCCTGGGCATTTCCTCCCCATTCAGGGGATGAGTCTGGATGTACGAAAACAATTATGTCTTTTTTAAAAAAAATTCGATTTGAAAGTATTGCTCCTAAATTATCCCACCTTAGACAATTGCCCCACCTTCTGATTCAGCCATCTGCAGATCGGTGTGGGTTTTTGTTTGTTTGGGACTGAGACCATCTCCACCCTCATCAGTGTCCACAGGGTCTTGGATTACACCAGCAAGGTCATGTGGACAGGCCCTGAGGGACCCTGTCCTTCCATCAGAGTCCAACCATGGGTGTTCTAATAGCTGGAAGCCTTCATGAAGACAGAACCTCAGCCCGTGACACCTTATTGGAGCCTGTCTGCACAGAACTTCCTGATCCCATTCCAGTTCATGGACATTAAAGAGGAAAGAGGAAAAGAGAAATCAAAATGACAAATCTGCTAGAAAGGCCAGATTAAACCCTGCAGGGGTAGCCTGGGCCAGGGCAGGAAGGAATTTCCATGACCTTAGAGCACATGGACTCAAATGTCCAACACATTTTTCCCATGGCCCTTTACCCCATGTGTTCACCGGTAAGTGGGGGAAATGACAAACATGCTTTGAAAGCCCATGGGTGCCAGGCACTGGGTTGGGTGCTGTCTCATCTTCTTGCCCTGATCTTCCCAGTGATCTGAGGAGGTGAGTAGTTGGGTCTCTGTTTTACAGATTAAGAAAATAAAGCTCAGGAGGGTTCAGCAATGTGCCCAGGGTCACCAATAATGATGCCGGCTTGGTCCAGGCCCCAAGTGGACTCTCTCTCCAGAGTTGTTAATATCATCCAGATGCATACTAACAACTGCATGTCCAAAGTCAGGAGTTTGTGTTTTCGCTCACTAGTCTATTCCTTTCGGCACCGTGAAACTATCAGTGGCCTGCTCCATTTTTGGTGCAATTCTAGGTGCTTGAGAAACATCGATAGTGAGATGCTGACGCTGATCTCCTAGAGGTCAGGAGGAACGGTTTGAACCTCAGTGGAGTGAACTTGACGAGACATTCAAGCTCAGCAGGACTGAGCTTCCACTTTCTCGTCCGTGACAGGAGGGTATTAATATTTATCTCAAGGGCTGTGGTGGGCATTCAAAGAGAGCACGTTGTCAGCTGCCTGACAGAGTGCCAGGTTCATGCGAGTAGATGCTCAATAAATATCAACTTCTGTCCTCCATAGCCTCCTTGTCCACTGCCTTGCCCTGCCACGGCATTTAGCTCTGTACCTGGGGCCAGGCTAGCAGCTTCTCTGCTCCTGGGGGCAGGTGTGCTCCTTTCGAAGATGCGCCTGGCTTCCCTGGCGGTCCGGGGGTCTTGGGAATGCTCCAGTCCTTCCCACAGGATTCGGGCAGGGGCCAGAACAAAGAAAGGAGGCCACTTTACTATTTCTAGTCCATAGGGAGGCCATCTGAGAAGAGTAGATTGTCTCACACCTGCTTTGCTCTCTCTGCCTCCCATCATCGGCCCTCCCTAGCAGCTCCAAGTCCAGGGTGGTCCCTCTGCTCACCATCTGCGTGGGCTTGGAGGGCCTGGCACAGCTTGGAGATCTTCCATGCGCCCCCATGCAGGCAGTGTTCAAAGGTAGCTCTGACTTCCCTGAGCTTTCTAAATCCAAATCAGAGCTGGCCCAAAGGACTTTACAAGGTTGTATGTGCTAAATGGCAACCGGTCCATTTTCGGAAGGAAAAGGGAGGATGGATCCCTAGACCATCCTTTTGCTGTAATACAGAGTGTAAAGTTATGGGAACAGAGATGAATGCAAAAAAATCATTGGCCTGAGCCAAACCTAAGGCTGTGCCGAGGGTGACTGATATCAATACAATGATGCCTTGCGCTGGCAATCAAATCCTTGCTGTTTCAAGCCCCCTGGTTAGCTCTGCACCACCTTAGTGGTACAATGTTCAAATTTTCAGTGGCAAGCACCCAACCTGAAAGATGCTATCTCTTTTCCCCTTCCCTTCCTTTCTTGCATCCCTCTCTACTCCCCTCGGCTCCCTTGCTCCTCTCCTTCTCCTGCCCTCCTTCTACCCACCCCTGACCCCCACCTCTTCTTTCTGCCTCCCCTCTTTCATATATGGACATGTGTGCTGTGCATAAGTGCTGTGAATCAGACAGGAAATCAGCCCTTTGGCAGCTTAAAAACTAAGAGGAAAGATAAAACTGGCATCTAAATATGATAAACAGGGCATATGACAGCACGGGAAAAGTAAAAATTAAGTATAATGATAGCTTATTTTCAGGTCTCCGCTCCAACAGTCACGTTTCAAACATGCCTTCTTTCTTCTGTCACCACACCTTGGCTTTGTATGTTGTTATCTACATTGTGTTGCTGTGTCTTTATTCCGATTATTTGTTTATTGTCTGTCTCACTAGGGTATAAGTTCCCAGAGGCCAGGCGCTATTTCTGTCTTGTATCCCGTAATACCACTGCAAGATTTCCCCAGGAAGAGAGGGAAGCCTGGGACTAGACCAATGAGAAAATGGGTGTTCGAAGCAAAGAGAGCAGCCCATGAAAGTATCCAGGGATGGAAGAGTGGGGTGTCTGCCTGGCAGGGGAGGCAACATGATGGAGACTCTCCAGCAATGCCCAGAGAAGGCCCCGTGGGCTCAAATCCTGACGATCCATCCATGGGGGTCTGCAAAGAGTACAGTGGGTGGGGATGGGTACCAGAGGAATAATGCTATCAGATTATGTCAATATTATTTGAAGCCAGAGGAATGTATTGAGTAGATAAATGTTTTAAAACTGAAGGATGGGTAAGACAATTTGCCATGGAATATTATTCATCCGTTTAGCGAGTGCTGGTTGAATGCCAGCCAAATGGCAGCCACCACTGAAGGCTGGGCAGATAGTCCATGAGCAGACAGGCACAGGCATGAGGCGGGGCTTATAATCTGGTGGAGAGAAACAGGCCCTAAACATGCAAATAAGCAAATGGACAACAAATCGACAAACAGTAAGATCATTTCAGGTAAGGGAATGAGGGAGAGTTGTAGGGGATGGGCAGAAAGACAGTCAGGCACAGATACTGGAGGGGGTCATCGACTGTGGTGAGGTACATGGGTTTTAGTCCAAATGCAAAGGGCAGAGGTTTGAGGGTGTCAAACAGGAGAGGGACATTATCTGATTTATAGAAAGATCTATGGCTTGCTCTGTGAAGAACGGGCTTTGGAGTGGTCAAGGTGGAAGACGAGGCAGAAAGACCAGCCGAGGTCATGGTGTCCTCTAGGACAGAGATGACAAGGGTGGAGAGACACGGGGTATGTAAGAAGAGGTGTAGAGCTGAAGATTACAGGTTTCTCACTTGGGATATAAGGAAGGAAAAGAATCAGTGAGACCTCAGTTGGGAGCAAGCGTCATTGAGTGGATTTTGGTATTACTTTGTTAGATTGACAGACTTGAGCATTATGTTTTTAGGGGAGAGCCTTGAGACTTCTGTCTGAAAATTAAGTCTGGATATTGAAAAGCTTACTTACAAAGATTTTATCATATGATGTGTGGTAAATGTTTTTGTTAAAATAGGATGTAAAAATGTAGAAATCAAAATTACATATAAAGTATTCCTTCAATAATTTTGTATATGAATAGAAAAAAAATAAAGAGCATACTAGAGGATATTGCTAATGCTTATTTTTGTGGGTGAGGATTATAGTAAATACTTCATTGTACTTTCTATATTCTCCGGGTTTTTTTACATTAAGCAAAATCATTTATAGCCCCCCCCCCCCAAAGTTTAAGTCATCACATAAGATAATTTAGCCTCCATATCCTGACTCTTATTTATTTTAATTTGGCTTTGGATCTTTTTCAAAGAAATGTATAGAAAAAAAGAAATCTATAACGTAAAGGAATAGAGAGTGAGTAGAGGCATGAAAGTATGTAATGAATGAGCCACATATATATAAAAGGGAAAAAAAAAAACAAAAACCTCTGGAAAATACCAAAGTGGCGGCCCTGAAGTCAGGTTAATGCCCTAGAGAACAGGAGTATAAGTTCATCAGCCTCTATGAATGTGCCACCCAATAGGGAAGTCCGGAATGAGACACAGTCAGGATCTCTGGAGAGGGAACCCAGACACCCCAGGCCTATTGCAGCCATCATGATCTCTGACACAGCACCCTCAATGCTGGCCCAGCCACCTTCTTAATGTGGCTTTAGGCAGCCATTATTATGGACCCATAAGATGGAGCTTATCTCTCCAGTGTCATGGGCGACCCCTTTTTTGGTCTTGTTCCATCTTGGATGAAGGAGTCCCACTATTAAAATGTTGTAACCTGCCCTGTTTCCTTTGAGCACTAACGTAGCCTATTCTGGCATTTCTGTTCTCACGGACTTCATTCCTTCTAACACAAAACCCTTCTTTTCCAGATGGAAAAGAAAAAAAAAAAAAAAAACCCACCAAAAAAACCCTAAACAATGCTCCACCAATGACCTAGCATGAGGGTAAGAAGCAAGCAAGGGAGGCCAATTTTGGCTGACTGAAAATAGAATTTGATGTGTGTTTTTTATAGGATGAAGTAGTTTCAGGGAAGCTTTCACAATTATTTTTATTAAAGTAAATCTAGCTGAAGAAATTTTTAAAAACTCTATGGGGAACAGCAGCATGATGTTGAGGGAGCTGGAAGACAAGAGTGAGAAACCTCATTCCCTCCTTCTAAGTTGTTGAAAAAACCTGGAAGAGGAGACTTGCTGAGCTCCAGCGTTTGTGAAATAAGCTTGGGGCTGCTACCACCTGCATTATTTATCTGTTAGAGTTATGAGAAGAATTAAATGAAATAGGATGTAGTAAAGTACTTCGGAAACCCTAAATAAATGCCCAGATGTAAATGTGGCATGCATTCAGAGCTTTAGAAACCTATGGCCAGATTTTTAGTTTTAAAGATTTAGTTATTTATTTGAGAGTTGGGGGGCAGGGGCAGATAGAGACAGAAAGTGAGAATCTCTAGCAGACTCCCCGCTGAGCTCAGAGCCCAACAGGAGCTTGATCTCAGGACCCTGAGATCATGACCATCTCACAACCATAAGATCATGACCTGAGACGAAACCAAGAGTGGGACACTTAAAAGACTGAGCCACCCGGGCACCCTAGAAACAAAATGGCCATTATTAGAAATCCCTATAACAGTGATAAAGGAATGATGGGCTGTGAAGGAATAAATCTGGGGATACGTTGTTTCTCCTCTCACTTCCTCTGGTCCTTCTCCTTATTCTTTCTTATTTTAATTTCCAATTTCAATGGTGGCATACATTGTTGTTGGGAGAGCACCAATTTTTACATCGCATTAAAGCATTTTGTAAAGTGATGAGTAAGAAATGTTTAACCCTAGATCTAGCTCAGGAAAACCAATGGTCCTCAAATTCCACCTTCTCTTTGAAGCTCTTCCTGATGATCCTTAAAAAAAATGTAATTTCTCCCTTTTCTGAATTTCCATAGCAATTTGTTTGTAGATGTACTTATTCTGTTCTTATTTTACTTTCTCCCAAGCTTCCTTCCCACTGAATTTTTGGTTCTTTGAAGAGGGATACTCAGTCGAACTCATTTTTCTATGCCTGCAGTGTCAAACACAAATGGGAACGATATATATAATCATTCAGTTAAATTCATTTTTAAAAACATTTATCAGGAGCCTACTCTCTTCTCAGCTCTGCACAAGTAGAGTGGAAATGCGTCTCTGTTTGAGGTCACACCCAAATGTTTCCAGAAAGAGTATTTATAAGAAAGAGTTAAAAACGTCCGAAATTCCCATGTAATCGAGGTTTTAGTTTTCAAAAATAAAAATCAAAGTCAATGGATTAATTGCGTATTTCAAATACATGGCAACACCCAGTGAAAACCTGCTCAAAAGGGAAGATGCTACCTTCTATCTCCACCAAGCCCCTATCAATAGTTGGAGGCTTGGAATGGCTTTTCAGGTAGATTTTAGGGTTTGAACTGATCCTCCCTGCTCTTCTGTGCTGGGGCACTTTGGGGACATTTGGTTTGGGGCCAGTCTTCTCTTGGGAGTTTGGCCTTTCTGGTTCTTTCTCAGAGCTCTCAATATCCTGGTATCCATTGTTGGAGTGACTGCCTTGGGGCCAGGAGGCAGGAGTCAAGCTTGGTAAGAGTGACTGTCCTAGGATTTCTTATCAAGACTGGTGAAGGGACTCCCAAGCGAGTCGTTACAATGTTCTTCCCCCAGTGTCCAGGTAGTGCTGGCCCACCATTCACAGCATAGTTACATTGTAGGCCCATCTCTGCATGTCCACACACTCCCAACCCCCTCCCTTCTCCCAACTCCCAGGCAGATTCTGGAGCTGTGTCTCTGTTCCCATAGTGCCCATTGCTAACTACTATGTCTATCATCCTCCTTGCAATAATCTGTGCTTCTGCTAAGGCCATGAGCCTTTGAAATCCTAGGACTCCAATCTCCCTCCTCTTCCTAGAGCCTAGCATGTGCCAGGCTTACACTAAGTGCTCAATACTTATTTGTTGAATAAATATATCATTGCAACCAGAAGTAATCTCTTCCTCTTCTCCTCTACCCGTGGTTAAATCTCAGCATTTTTTTTAACTGATATAAGACTTTTGTCTACCTGATATCAGCGTGCAGTCTTACATATCCAAGGGGAGAGAAAATTGCCTGAAAATAGATTCCAAATGTACTTACTTTTTAACATTTTAAAAAACTTAATCTTTTCTTCAACAAATCATTTTTGAGCTTTTCCCACATGCCAGAAATATACAGAAGCTCAAGACAGTGGAAGATAAATAGACATAGCATTCCTACCCTCAAAGTCTATTAGGAGAGATGAGCCATGAAAATACAACACGGAGGGTCTGAGAATGAGATGCAGACGGGATTCCACACCAAGTTGTGTTCATTCCTTTAACATTTCTACTTTACCTCTGTGTTGCCAATCATGGCATCAGATGGCTACTGGGCAAAACGTTTGACATAGTCTCTGCCCTCAAGGTGTGCCAAATAGAGTAGCAGAGATGTTAATGGTTCTTTTATAAAGTATTTTAGTGCTAAATGCATGCACCCATTGTGATGGAATGCTGAAGAAAGAATGAGGGAAGTTCGGAGAGTGGAGTTTTTAAAGAAAAGGATGGATTTGCCAGGGAGAGCTAGTGGGCCAGATCGTGAATGCAGGTGAGTCTTACTAATGGGTTTAAGACATTATCCCTTGAGCAATGGGCAGGCACTGATGGCTTGTTAGAGGGGAAGTGACATGATCAGATTTGTGTTTTAGATGGATTTCTCTGGTAGCAGAGGAAGATGGATGGGACGAGGGCAGAGACACTCACAGCAGTGATAGCAGTTGGAAGGTGGTGGCCACTGTCCAGCCTTCCCCAAAATGTTTGTTGTTAAAGAGGCAAATATCAGAAGACCCCATTGTGCATCCAGACCCTTGAGGGAGTAGTCATGCATATTGGGGTGCCATGGGTTAGGCAAAGGAGATATTTCTTCGCCCTGGCTGCCCCTTTGTGCCTGGTGTCCTGCAGAGGAAGTCGCTGCAGGCTGGCAAGCTCCCTGCCCAGAAGGCACTTTACTGATGTCCCTTTCCAAAGATAAAATGTAGTCCAACATTCCAGAATGATGAGATAAATTTGTAAATATAATCAAAACATGTTTTTCTTTGGTTTCCAGGATGGAATCAGAAAAATAATGCTCAAGGGGAAGAAAGAAATACATCTGTTCTTTTTTCTGCCTCCTTTTTTTTTTTTTTTTTTTTTTTCTGATTCTGGGCCAATCAACTTAGAACCAGAAACTCTCAAGGCTAGGTGGTGCAGCCACTTTTGATCCTAGAGATCTTGGGCCGTGCAAAAAACCATGGACATTGGACTAGACGACCCCCAAAGCTTATAACTAGGGCACCCTTGGCTTTTAGAAAGAGGGGATGCTTTTCTTCCAATTTGAAATCTAGAAAAAAAAAATCTGGAGGGGACTTGACAGTTCAGATATCTGGAGAATTATGCCACTTCTCAAGGTAAGGCTCGTTTTAACTTGTCAGAACTGTCCCAGGCAGGGACAGACCTTTGATGCAGGTCAGAGCCCTCCGAATGAGGTTTCAGGACACCACAAGTCAAAGAAGTCATGGGTGTGATCCTAATACCTGGAGGCCTACACATTTACATTGAAAGACCTAATACCATATGAGAAGCTGGCAGGATGAACTGATTGGAATGCTGAAAGCAAAACAGACAAGAAGCCAATGCTCTGCTGGGGACAACAGCTCTGCCATATGCTTTTCGTGGATGATTGTATTGCTTTTTCACAACAATCTACCAGGCCCCTTTTTATAGAGAAGCATACTCAGGATTAGAAAGAGGCGTGATTTTCCCAAGGTTGAACAGCCAATCATTTATTGAAGGAGCCAGGCTTAGAACAGGCAATCTGCCTACACAATGGCAAGATCTGTAAGAACAAATTACCATCTACAGTTTAGGGGACAGTTAGGTCACTTGGGCTGTAGTCCGCTGAGCTTGTCTCAGGACATGAGATTTTAGGGATGGAAGCAAGAAGACAGTAGATACGGTGGTTCCTGCTCTTCATTAAGCATTGTTACACTAACACATCGGTAGAAGGCCAAGGGCTGGGGCTGAGTTCAAAGAGCAATGCTGGGCCCAGCTACAGAGCCCAGAAGATTTTCATAAGAGCTTCAGAGACCATACTAATGGTAAGGGTTATGCCCTGCTTTGGTGAAGTATCCTTTGGGCAAGATTTCTGAAAGTTAAAAAAAAAATCATTTAGGAACTCGCAGAACCCGATGAGCTTCTAACAGGAGCTTTGACCTTGGAGTGGAGGAAGGGGTCTCACTGGAGCTGAGCACTTCCCATATCATGGCCCTGAAGTTCCTTAGATTGCGTTTCAGGAACATGGGATCTTAGCCTTTATTTTTAAGCTCTAGAACTGGGGTCAGCAGGCCTTATGTGTAAATGACCACGTGAATATTTTAGGTTTTCAGGTCATGGGGTTTCCCTCATAACCACTCAGCTCTATCTGCTGTTGTAATGTGAAAGCAGCCATAGGTAATAAATGATGGGGCATGTCCCTATTCCAGCAATACTTTGCACAAACAGGTGGTGAGTTGGATTTGGCCTGCAGGCAGGCTGTAGTCATTTGCCAAACACTGATCTAGAACCACCATGATAATGTGGAATCAGAACAGAATGAGAAGTCATTCAACAAAGATTTAGTAAGTGTCCCTTGTCTAATCCATGTCCTGGAGAAGTTCACGGTCTAATGTAGGAGACAGATATGCAAGGAACTAATTACAGGGACTATAAAGGGTGTGAATAGAAAAGCTCAAGATGCTGTAGGAACACAAAGGAGCAAGCCAATAAATCCTTCTGGGGGAGTTGGAGAAGGTTGCATGGAGGGAGTAACATTTCAACCCTCCTCCTTTCCTCATCATTGTAAGGCATTGCTAATCTATTTCTACTATTCTTGCCAACCCCAGACACAGCATCGGAATCCTGCTGAGCATAGAAGTTCAGGAATCAATAGGACCCAACAGCACTACATTCACCATGTGAAATGTCACCCATTTCCGCTCCTCTTAAAGGATGAGTAGGAGTTTCCCAGGGAGGAAGCAAGGCATTGGATACAATAAGGACCCGAGGGGAGGGATAGAAGGCAGAGACCGGCCCAATGTTCACAGAACAGCAGAGCTTCACTGAAAAAGGAGCAAGGGATTCCCAGTGGAGAGGGGGCTGGAGGTAAAGATGGACACACAGGGTCTACAGTCAGGTCATGAGGAATCTCAAAAGGCACTGTGGGAGTTCAGACTTCTTATTTCTGACTTATCTTTTAGAAAACCCTTTGTGGTAAGCAATTTGAATGCTGGATTAAAAGGCGAAGGGGAGCACAGAATGGGGAACAAAGAGAGACTGTTTAAAGGCTGTTGACAAAATCTGTGAGAAATAGCAAATGTCTCTCCTAAGACACTGGGGGAGTAGTGATGAAACAGTTAAGGAGAGAACAGATCTGATATAAAGGCACAGACTTTGCAGTTCATGGCTATCGAATTGGATGCAGAATTCAGAGGAAGAGGAGGTCAGGACAACGGGTGGCTTCCATCCTCCAATGACGAGAGAGACATCAAAGAGAAGTGTAATCAAGCCAAAATGCCTGACGTCCTGATTTGAATAAAATCTTGAAAATCTGTGCAAAGAAGGGAAGTTTGGAAAGAGGGGGAACATCAGCCTTTGGACGTTGGGGAAAACCTCAGCTGATTCTAATTTTTAATTCCCGCCGCTTCATACTTGCAAGCCATAGAATCGAATACGACATCGCTTGCTTCCCATGAGCTCATTAGCAATGACGGGTCTGATGTATACAAGAGAAATTGAGACATTTCACCACAGATGGGAATGCCTTGATTGCTTGGTGAGGCTGTGACTGCTAAAGTCAGCAACAGGTGTTTTAAAAGACAAGCTGAGACGCCAAAATGTTTGGTGAATAACAATTTACACTGATTGCAAAACCCTGATCTTGTTTTCTTCCTATTTCCCTCTTCTACTGAGCAAGTGCAGGTACCATTTCCCGTTCCACTGATTTGAAACATGCACCTAGGGATTTTTTTTCTACTCTGAACATCCTAGCTTCCACCACCATACCTTTTTATTCCCTTCCTGTCTCGTGGGCCTTGGAACATGTGCGGATCTCCTAACAACAACAGAAAAGAGGATATTTTTCCTAAGAAAATACCTGGTAACTTGGGATGGCCATGTTTAATAGTCTGGAAGTGTCCAATCTTCCCCTTTGGAAAAAAAAAAAAAAAGCTGATAGAAATCTCCATGTTTTACTTGTGGGAAATTAATGACAAATTCAGAGAGTGTGAACAGATGGAGTGACAAGTGCCAGCCCATCTTGTATATATGAATGTGTGTATTGAGGGCATTTCAAGTCTTAAAAAACATGAATAGAGGTTAGAGTCACATGAACCGAGTACAGAAGGTGCTAGGCGGATTAAAGAGACATTGTAGGTCTTTCTTGGCTTCTAGGGGCAGCTATCAAATTGAGTAATATTCTTCCTTTTCCTTGCAGAATACACATGGTACACAATAGCCTCTATGAATGACCATTTCTCTTGGGTTTGTGGGGAAAGGAGAATTCATTTGTAACGCATTTTTAATAGTCTTAACCAAGATGTGCCTGTCTCATATATAAGGCTTAGTTCGTATATTTATTTTTAGAAGGACTTGATGGCCATATTAACTTATGCTCTGAAAGTCTATATTGCTCATAAAAACTTGGCCAAAAAATTTTAAGCTCTCTTAAAGTCAATCTTCAACTAAGATAACTGATAAGCAGCTCAATGTACTTTGTTAATTCTTCGAAAAATGTCTTATCTTTTTTTTAAAACTTTGGTGCAGTACTGACAAATAAAGCGATCTGGGGGAAGTTACTTAATCTCTCCTTAATTCAATTTCTCATCTATAAATGGGGGATGATTTTAACATCTGCCTTGCAAAATTTTCAGAAAGAGAGAAAAAGTATTTTTAAAAGGAAACACAGGACCAGGTCTAAAAGGAGCAAACAATAAACAGCAGCTATGGGGTTGCTCATGGTGACTGTGATCTCAACAACAATGGAATTAATAGTATTTATACACCTTCCTAGGCCTGGTGATCTTCTGTGGTTTACTAGTATCTTGTGGAAGCACATATGTTTTTGGAGGATACGGGGCTAAATAGTCAATGAGCGCTTTAAAAAAAAAGGTATAATGTTATAATGTTCTTGTTCTTTGCTGCTGACCTTTTATTCAATGACCTCTTTACCTCCCCATTTTCCACTTAGACCCATTAGCAGGATGTGCTGCAATATGCTGCTTGTCATCTGTTTCAAAGACACAGTGATAGGATGCAGGTACACCAGATGGATAAACCTAGTGTGACTAATTATTGTGTATTTGCCTTTAATTATTATCATTTATTACCAGAGGAAAGACAATAGAGGTTCTTTGACTTAGAAGAAACTGTTGGCAGCAGGAAAGTTTTTTTGGAGCATTTTTGAGTGCAGCTAAAGTTTTCATTGTTGGTGAAAAGAAAGGAAAAAGGAACGAAAAGGAAAAGCATACACATACAATACACAGATGGATAGATAGATAGGTACAGATATACATAGTAGATAGATGAAATTTAATTTGCTTTAACAATTAATTCAAGTGGTTTCAATAAGTATCTAACTTTAATTTTTAAGACTTTTCCAGAGTATTTTGAATATTGACCCTAGGGCACTTTTTCTAAGTTTTTCACACAAATAAATAGGTTGACAAGTGTGTGAGGATGACTGAGATTTAGGAGAGGAATTTGAACCTAGAACATCATCTCCAGATTTAAAAAAAAATAGGTACTTGCATAAGCGTCATCAATTCTATTCTGATTTTTCTTTCATTATGAAGTAGTAATTTAAAATTTTTTTTTTACTCATTACTAGGCTCCAGTCATGATAGAGATAATTTTAAAAGCATGAGAGGTTTTGCCCTCAAGTTAGCTGAGTAACTTTATGGGAAATGTCTAGGGGAAAAGTTTGTACTCGAATTTCTTATTTAGACAAGCAGATGCATTACAACAGAGTTAAAGATCAGCGTAAGTGGTTTGACATATTGACATGCCAAAACCCCACGAAATCTGTGACACCTCTGCTGTGGAATAATGAATTAGAAAAACATGAATTAGAAAAACATGAGAAGAAAATGCTCTGTAATACCAGGGAACTTGGCTTTTTGTGAAGAGTTTCTTTCTTCTTAATTTCATAAAAAGGTCTGTCTTAGAGAAGCATCTGTATAGTAGAGTTTTATTTTGCAAAGTAAGGACAGAAATAGTAGTAACAGTCAGGTCTTCTCAATAATAAATTATAGTCAGAGTTAATCCTTCAAAAGACCTTTGAGTCTGTATGTTTCCCCTTCTCTAGATTCCAGGATCATATGCCTATCAGTATGAAAATAGCAATTTGGAGGTTTGCAAGAGGGAAGTATTTTTTGCAATAGGAGGTATTGCAAATGGTTTGCAATAGGAGAAGAAAAGTTGATGGCGAAGTTGAAGTAGGTGCTTTTGAAATGAAATCATAGGAGTGGAAGCAGGAGTTGAGATGAAATGTAGCCCAGCCATGGAATAACACAATCTCTCTGCTGAGTAGGAGGGACATGAGCCCAATCTTAAGGAGGCCAGTGGGTGTGTGCCCCTGGATGCACTGGTGCATTTTTTCCTAGCTATGTGTGGCCAACATTTATTGTTCTGGGGGCTTCCCAATATCATTGTCCACTTTTTAAGAACCCGTATTTCCTCCTCTTCCTCTATGGAAAGTCTTCTCTTAGTCAAAGGGCGTAATTAGAATAACTGGAAGCTCTCACCATAGATTATGAATCTTGAATAGAGGAAGAACGACTGAAAATAGTTGGGTTTCACTGCATTCTGGCTCTGATCATATTGTTCAACCTTCACAACTGATTGGGGTTCATGCTTCCTGGCTTCTGAGATTGCCTGGGTCACGATATCATGTGCATAATTTTATATTAGCAGTCACATCTGAGGTCGGCTTGCCCTGTTAACCTTCCTTCAAATCCCTGATAGCCTTTCAGTAAACTCCCTTCCCTTAGGTTAGTTAGAATCAACTTCTCTTCCTTGCAGGGAAAACAATCTTACTGTTAGCACTGTACAATGGTGCATAGATCTGGGGGAAAAAAAACTTTTCCCCATATGAGTCATCCAAATTATACTGTCCCTCTGGGACCCAACAAATTGGAGTCTACAGAGACTTTCCAGTTAATGTGGACATCAGATGTGGCTACTATTATAAGATGCATATATAACTCTACACTTGTCATGATACAACTGTGCTTAAAATATTTTTATATTCTAATACTATTATATGAAACTTTAATATAATTGATTCTAAACCAGCTTTAGAATATAAAATTAAAAGAAAAGACATAAATAATCAGTGACTATAGCAGAAGTGTCTACAGTTCTGTTTATTTCTCCAGGATTATACTTTTCCATCTACTTGTATTAAGATGTGCCAATTGACTTGCTTTGACGAATGACATGTGGGGGAAGAGATGTGTGTCATTTTTGTGTGAAAGCATCTAATTGCTAGTGTTCAGCTCTCCAACATTTTCTTACCTTGCCACAACAATGGGAGATTCCCAATGACGGAGCCTCCATCAGCCCGAATCTCTGAGGTAGGATATTGTAGAGAAGAGCCCCTCACTAATCTAAAACATATGTTATATGAATGAGCAATAAATCATAGATTTAAGCCACTATACTGTGTTGTTCTTATTGGAGCAAAACTTAGCCTACCCTGACTAATATGGTATGCCATGATTGAATGAGTGCCAGATTGGTAGTTAGGAGAACTGAGTTTATTTCCTATTCTTCAACCAATTAACTAAGTGGCCTTGGGCAAAGTCATTTGAGTCCACTTGAATCATTTACCTACTCTCAAAACTTATTGGTGGTAGGGTAGGGGAGATAACAGATCACATTGCATGAGTGAAAGACTTAGAGTGGTTCTCAGTGCTTGAAGGCTCTGTGGAGGAGCTTCCTGGACTGGTGGGCAGGCTGAGTGCTTCCTGGACAAGCCCAGAGGCTGGCTGCCATCCTAGAAGCTCCACTTCTGATGTGAGGTTATACGCAATGTCAAATATTTTATTTATATAACTGTTTTCTTTGTTAATGTATTTGAAAACCCCTGGACTTGATCATCTCTATATTTCTGTCTGATTCTCTAGTTCTCCTTCTACTTGGTCCTTTTAAAAATATACAGCTATGTCACTTTACTCGTCTATCAAAACCTTTCAGGAAGACTTCTATCAAAATGGCTCCTTTCTTCCAGTGGGAGGGGTGGTTGACTAAACCTGCACCAGGCATTCACAGAGATATATTCATTCTTGACCCACTCAATAACCTCCTGAATGGTCATTTACTTCAACTAATGATGAAGAAAGTGAAGCTCAGTACAGTAAAATTTCTTCCTCTTAGAAGATGCAGAACTAAGAATTTAAGACAGCTCTTGATGCCCCCCCAAACCTATCTTCCCTCAATTATTCCATACCTTTATAGCACAGCTTATGAATCTGATTCCTTTTCCAAATAATAGAAAGTTTCTACAAAATGTAAATAAACCTTACGCTGGAGTTAATTTTCCTTTTGTGTAAAAACACAGACAATCCCCACTATTCTCCTTTACAAAGAGATTTTCTTTGAGCAATGATTTGATGGAGTTACATGCTTTTCCACATGTCCTCTATACTATGAATGAAAGTACGGAAATACTGGTTCTTGATTATATTTTTTCAAGTAACAATTGCTTGTGCCTGAGATAGAGCTGTGATTAAATGAATACATTAGCATACAGACTCATTTGATAAGCTGAGACTCAACTCAGCTGCTGTATCTGATGCTCACTTTCCTATGATAGATAAGTGTCTGCCCCCTGGGAAAGGATGGTTTTTTAAAACTTTCTTAATAGTCTATTAATAACACTCGTGAGAAGGAAGCAGTGAATTCGATGTCATTCTTCAACTCAAACCTACTTATAGAAGGGAAAATAGAAGTGGGGGGGGGATTCATTGAATGACAGTGGCATAGCAAAAGTTACTGTGAACAGGAGGTGCTGGGCTACAAGAACATGACCTTTCACATAGGCTGGAGAAATGGAAGACCGTATACTACTGAAACCCCAGTCCTTTCAGAGCACTCAGTCATTCATGAAGCGGATATTGATTGAGGACCTAGTATGTGCCAAGCCCTATTTTGGACCAGACCAAATACTTTTTGTCGCATGTCTCTATGGAGCCTTCAGTAGATCTAAATGGCTTTGGATGATCATGATGTGTCAGTGTAGGTTCATTAACTGCAGCAGATATACCACTCTGGTGAGGGTGTAGGTAATGAGGGAGGCTATGCTTGTGTGAGGGCAGGAGTGCATGGAAAATCTCTAAGGCTTCCTCTCAATTTTGCTGCGAACCTAAAACTGCTCTAAAAAAGTGAAATCTTAAAATTAAAAAAAAAAGAAAATATGGAATTCAAAAGCCATCAATATTTCTGACAGCTGCTCCCACCAAATTAATCTGTAGGACTTTATATCTTCAGACAGTGGGAAGAAACCCCTAGATACCTCTTATTCCCTAAGGTGGCCTTCTACAAGATCAGTGACCATTGGGTAGCATTAATGATACTGAAGTTGTCTGCCTGCTTTCTGATTTATTATTTCATTCAATAAACATTTATTGAGCACCTGCTATGCATTAGAATCAGCATCAGAGGTTCAGAAGTGTAACCCCAACTAGATATAGTCCTGGTATCACTGGCCAGATATTTCAGTAGGATAGTCAATAATAAACAAATAAAATTAGAAAGTATTTTAATTTTTTTTGTCAATGCCATATCATTATAAATTTCAGAGTCCTGGTACTTTACATTATATATGGTCAATGTCCAAAGAAGGAATGAGACTTGAAAAAATAACAGTAATAAATAATTAATAAATAATTTAAAAAGGAACACAGTAAAAATAATAAATCCACAAAAAAGAAGGAATGAACCTTGACATAAGTCCTCACCAGATCAGACTATTCACATGCAGATTGATTAATAAGGGCACTCAGTTATTCACCAAAGATTTACTGAATTTCTACTATGTGATAAGCACTGTTGAGAATTGTACCCATAATGGTGAGTAGGGCTCTTCCTCTGCCCATGAGGTTACTCACATTCTGGTGGAAGACAAAAATGTACAAAAAACAAAAGAATCACAAAATCATATCAGAAATGTTCTAGAAATGTCCTGGGCACAAAGTGTTTTCGATGCACAGAGGGAAAGAATCTAACCACTCAGGTGAAGCTGGGAAAGACTCACACAGTGGCAGTGACTTTGTAGTTGGCTTTGATACGTATTGAAACCCAAAGTACTAATTAGGTCATTTTATTCCTGAGATAGGCAAAATGACCAGCCAAGAAAGAAGAAGAAAAATCAACTAGCTTCTTTTCAAGCTCCCCAATACTGGATGACTAGGACTGAGCCTCTCTGCAACAGTGGGAATGAACACCTGAGCCCACATTTTCTTCTCAATGGAAACACATTCTTTCCTGTTGACCACATGTGGATCAAGCATGATATTTGATGATCCTAAAAGTTCATAGATATCCTGACA
This sequence comes from Phoca vitulina, assembly GCF_004348235.1. NCBI lineage: Eukaryota > Metazoa > Chordata > Mammalia > Carnivora > Phocidae > Phoca > Phoca vitulina. The sequence goes on from NW_022589764.1 coordinate 447,349, forward strand.
ATTCAACAAAGACAAAAGTTGATGTCGGTCTCAGGTACTGTTTAGTCCTAAAACAAACAGTGACCCCATGAGTTTCTGAAACAAGGAGCCTGGGATGCCAAAATGTAGAGACAGAACTGACCTATGATACTCCATGTCTAACAGGTGGTAGACCAGAAAGATCATGCTAAATGTCACTCTCATGCTGCTCCAAGTCATTCTAATGGTGGGCAGTTCATCTTTTTCCTCCACCTAACCATATCTTTCTTTAATGTTAAACATTAGGGTTCTCTATCATTCCCAAAATAAACTCAAGCTCTGAGTTCTTTCTAGAAAAAGTGCCTATCATAGAGATTCTGCTATCATTTGGGATGGAAGATAACCACGATCCTATACCCATCACACCCTATCCCTTCTTCCCCTACATAACCTGTGAGGCTTCTTTATCATATACTCTCCAGAGTAGTTATTTCTAGTTAGAGGAACATACTCTGCAGGGAGACCCAAGGAAGCTACTTGAGGAAATGTACTTCTCAGAAACGCTGCCTTTCTTGCTCAGGGGAGATAATATAACTCTGAGGAAATGCTTTATAAGTCTTGGCATCCATAAAACTGTATCTTCTTTGGACAATTGAAGCTGGTGGGCAGGCACTGTAAACTTTCCCCATAGACTGCCCTTAGATCTAGCACCAGATGGCATGGCTTTGTGCCCTTTAAAATTCCTAAATCCCTCCTCTGTGATTCCTGTCAAAGAGAGAGCTTTTAGTTTCAGAATTAAAGCCCAGAATCACAATCAGCTTATTTACGAGATAGCTAAAATGCATGAAGTCTGGGTCTCTAACATTCAGACTCCATCAATTTTTACATTTTAGTTGTGCTTTCTATGGCAAAGATAAAAATCTTATCATAGACCTCTGGACATCAGAGATCAGATGCCAGTTGCCTCCAAGTATGTCTATATAATGGAGAATCTTTTTCTCTGTGAAGGAAAAACCTTTTAACATAAGAATAGTGCTGTCTTCCTCTGCCCTGACACCATGGTGGGTGCGGGGTTGTTGCTGACATTTTACTGTGCATTGATTAGTCCTTAAATTCTTTGAAATGCTTTAGTGGATGTGTTTTCTTTTCAAATGAGGCTGAGCTACTGACGACAAGTCCAGGCTCTGCAGTCAGACTTTACTTCAAAGTTCGTATCTGCTATTTCCAAGCCTTGTCACTCATGGCAAGCTATTTTACCTCACAATCCCCTAAGTTCATCTGTTAAATGGGCATGATCGTAATATGTTTCTGGAGAAATGTCAAGAGGAAGACAGAAATGAAACAAAAGCACAAGGCACAGTCTTCAGCCTATGGTAAGTGTTCATACATGTTCACTAGTGTTTTCATCTTCACACAGCTCCATGAAGGGGCTGGAGTGGGAAGATGACTTCATCTCCCAGCAGAGAATAGGGAAGGTCGCAGAGACCACAGAGTCACTGTGTCAGTGCCAAGGACAGAACTAAGATCCAGGTGTCCCGCTTTTAAACTGGTGCAAGTGCGTTTTCTGTAACTGTTGCTATTTGTCTCTAGGAAAACTATTTATTTATTTACTTATTAAAAAGATTTTGTTTATTTCAGAGAGAGAGAGAGAGACAGCACAAGTAGGGGGGCGGAGCAGAGGCAGAGGGAGAAGCAGGCTCCCCGCTGAGCAGGGAGCCCATGTGGGGCTCGATCCCAGGACCCTGAGATCATGACCTGAGCTGAAGGCAGACACTTAACGACTGAGCCACCCACGTGCCCCTCCAGAAAAACTGTTTAAATAAACTGTTATTTATAATACAGTCTTCTAAGTAGAATACATATAATATGTTATTGTGTACATAATATATAATAAGCGTATATAAACCTATTTATATTATTACATAATATATTTTGTTATATATTATATATTATTGTATATCTAATATATAAAAATATATATATAGCATAAAGTTTTTTTGGGGGGGGACTTGAATAAAATGTATCATAGAAAATTTAAGGGGTGGAGTATGTAAAATTCCAGTTTTTGACCATCTGAATTTCAATGTGTATATATTATACATACTCATGTACAATCAACTTCTTTATAAAACAATATCATGGCTAAAAATAATGCACGCATTCAGGAGTGTTAGGAAAATGAAATAAGTTACTTCATGACTTATTGGGAGCTTTATATTCACTATATCCTCTTAAAAGCTTTTAAATGCAATTTGACAAAAGCATTCAAATTCTACTGTGGCTTGGAGGTATATATTAATTCATATATATGAATGTGTATATGTGAGTATATGAGTGTATGTTTACTGTGTATACATATATGCTTATATGTATGTTTATATTACACACACACTCTTTTCTCCTTTCCTTATCTTCCATATTTTTCCCTTGAATTTTCAACACTGGTTATTGACTCTAAATGAAAAAGAATTTCTCACTTGTTCCTTTAATCAAAATAAGCTTATGTTTCTTTCTTGATCCAATTTAGATGAAATTTCCTTTGTCTAAGTGGGACTGTCATTTTGCACCATAATATCCAGACTTTATGAAATTAGCATATAGAATTGAGCAAATATACCAACATTGGCCTCATATTGCCAATAAGAAGGAAAAAAAAAACCCTATGATTAATTTTTTTTTTAAACTAAGAGAGAAAGATGTGTATTGTTTGCTTGTTTACTTTTATCAAAGCCTTTCCTTTGAGGATGGCTGGAATCTCTATGAACATTTTCATCTCAATGACAAGGCAGTTTGGAGTCTGAATAGAAGCTTCCTAAAAATATTATTTCTGGAAAACTGACACTAATTGAAAGTCAACACTAATAATGTAAGGCCATCGGCAGCAGAGCAGAATGATAGGAGTGAGCAGAGTTTATAAAATGAACCAAAGCATCTGGAACCTTTCTCTGTGTGTGAGACCTGTCCTCTCAATCAGAGACTCAGCACTGGATCCCGAGGAGAGTCTGAGATAATCAGTGTCCCAGCCAATTCTTTTAACCTTACTGTTCACCATCTTGCTAATGAATTACCTTCCTTTTTATTAATTCAAGATTAGGCTTGTCTTCTTTATCATGACATTATAGATTTAAAGAAAAAAATTAATTCAACAAACCTTTATTGAACGTTGCACCAGGTACAGAAGTACGGCACTGAATCAAGCATGATTTGGGGTCATGCAGTTCCCACTGTGTCCTGTGAATATGAAGTGAATATAAATAACTTTAATTTGATGTGGTGTGATCCATTTATTTTCTTTTAGACAGCGAGCAGGGTAGGGGCAGAGAAGAGAGAGAATCTTAAGCAGGCTCCACGCCCAGAGGGGAGCCCAACTTGGGGCTCGTTCTCAGGACCCTGAGATCATGACCTGAGCTGAAATCAAGAGTCTGATGCTTAACTAACTGAGCTACCCAGGTGCCCCTGATGTGGTGTGATCCAAATACTACAATGGCAGGATGGAAGGAAGAGGGTAGCATAGGTGACTGCAGTTTCCATGGGAACGAGAGTCACATCTTTCTGCTAACTGCTATAGTCAGTAGCCAGTACTATGCCTGGATCATAATAGATGCTCAATACATATTGTGGGAGAGAGGGAATGAGGATAGGAGACAGGGGACCATAACTCAAAAGTTCATGTCATCTTGCAGGTTCTTTACAGATAACTTGGATTTCTCCTAGTACATGAGGAGCAGAAGGGAAGTGTCATTCCAAACAGAACAACCCTGTCCCAAGAAATAAAAAGTATACAGATCATAGCAATTGTCAATGAAGGAATTCACTACGACCAGAGGGTGGAGTTGGTGATTGATGTCCTTAAGAGCAATGCTAATGATTCTAGGACGTTAACTCATAGGAAATAGGAATAGCAACCTAGCATTGAGCTTGAAGTCTGGATACCCAGGGAGAAGGCCATTCTAATCAACTCTTTCATCTGCCAGAGCTGTTTCTTTTGCTTGTTGGGCTAAATTCTTCTTCTTCTTTTTTTTTTTAGAGAGAGAATGAGTGCACGCTTACGTGCCAGAGAGAGCAGGGGTGGGGTGGAGTGGGGTGGTGGCAGAGGGAGAGAGACAGAGAGAGAATCTTAAGCAGGCTCCATGCTCAGTGCAGAACCCGATGCAGGTCTCACACCCACCACCCCGACATCATGACCTGAGCCAAAACCAAGAGTTGGACGCCTAACCGACTGAGCCACTCAGGTGCCCCCTGGGCTAAGTTCTCATTAAACTGAGAGAGGGAAGTTTTACTAGGCCAGAGATTAAGTGGGTAGAATTTGGATTGGCCTTAGATTTAGGTAGTAATGTTGGCAATGCATGAGGCAGGACCAGAGCTATGAAGTAGATTTAAAAAGAAAAAATAAAATACAAAAAGAAATCTTTTTTTTTTTTTTTTTAATGAATGCTCTTCACTCAGAGTCGATGACATTTGAGTCATGACCATGTAAGCGCTGCTCTTGGTGAATCCCCCTTACTCCTCCTGTTTCAAACAATGCATACACATGTCAGTAATATCAGGCTCTCTAAATTGTTGTAAGGTAGGGCTGCCAGTGGGGGTAATTTGAAATTGGAGTTTGATTGCAAATATGTCATTTAAAAACACTCTAGTAGCAATTACCCTAGTCATTTACTGCAGAAAGGATGCCCTCCCAAGGCATTTGCTTTCCTGAAAGGTTGGATCTGAGATTCTAGATGGAGGATGCCGAGTTGCTCTCAGTGAGGGGATGGGACACATACACCATATGAATAGGAATTATGATGTGGACTCTAGTGTCTTTGTACCAACAATATTTAGGTAGCTTATTGTCATGATACTGGAAAAGAAAGATTTGCATTTGAAATAAGGTAAAATGACATGTTCAGCTGATGGAGAGAAGGCTTATAGTCCTCTCCCCACAAAGATGCAAAGCAACTCTCAAACATTGTTGGTTAGACCTCTGTCTTTTATAGGTAATGTCTGAGCCCGTGACTTTCCAAAGGAAAGAAGAACGTGCTGTGATAGTTGCAGTCAACGTTTCTTGGCTCAGATGCCAACTCAAAATGATCACATCTTCTTTGAAAACGTCCCTGAGGCACAGCGGAGGGCCCTCATGCTCACGTGCCTGCCACGGAATGACTGGCCCCAGCTGTGTGATCCGGAGCTGGCTGTCATGGGAATTTGTCATTTTCCATCTCCAGGAGCTGCTAAAGGAGTCCTCTTGCAATAGATGCGTGCAAAGTGTTTGTTGACTGCTTTAAAACTGGTTCCACATATCTTGCCAACTAGTGTGATCCACTTCATGACTGTCATGGAAGAGTTATTAAAAACCAAACGAAACCAAACAAGAAGCTCCTTTGCTGTTACCTGGCACACATAACTCACAGTGAGACTTGATGAATCCACCTTCAACAAAGAACTGTCAGTTAGCTTTATGATATCTGCAAGGACCAGTACCAAGGACCGTAACAGCAGTTGAAGGCTGCTTCCTGCTTCACCTGGAGCAGCAGGCTATCTTCCTTCCTTCTCTTCCGACCTGCAAAGCAGAATGGAGGGGGTTTGTTGGAGGAAATAACACACCCTGTGGCCCATGAGGCATTTTTCTCCTGCACAATTCAGGGAGTGCAACCTCTCCTCCCAACCCAAAGAATTATAACATCTTCCAAGTTCATCGGACGCCCATGTTCCCCTTTGAAGTTTTCCAGAGGTATTGCTTAAATGCATAATTCCATTTCCTTTGGCTTCTGTCATCTCCTGTAGCATTGTATTTGCGGAGTAAAGGAGTTGCCAGATTGAAACTGTTACTGCCTGATGAGTTGGTCCTGGGCGCAGTGGGAGCTGGGTTTTATGTTTAGTTGAGATGCTAGGTAGAAGTTAGTACCACTCATGGTGTCACGTGGTAGAAAAGGCACTGGACCAAGGACCCCAGTTCACTGGGTTCTAACCACAGTTTTGACACTGATTTGAGCCAGAGACAATCTCACTGGAGTTCACTGTAAAGTACAGAAAACTAGGGACCTATCCATATTTGCTCTGGTGACCAGTGGGCTACACTCGATGGTGGCTTTCAGCTAGGGTGTCTTGAGTCAATGGCCGCAGACAGCATGCCACTGCACAGAACTCTGGGAAGGCTGCCTTGTTTTTTGAGTGATCCCTCTTTATTTTCTTTTCAATTAGTTTTATGTGTCTATTTATTTTCCTCAACAAGTTCATAATTTCATTTCTTTTTTCTGTTTATATTCCCTCTCTGTTTCTACCCAAACCCTGCCGTGCTCCACACTCTGAAAATCTGCTTGCTTTTAAAATCCATCTGCATTGAATTATTTATAGTTTTGATAAAGTCCTGTTTTGTCTGATGTTTATTTTCTTTAATAACAAGAATCCTGGGTGAACTTTTCCAAAAGACCAAAAAAGGATTCTAGTTTTCAAAGACGCTAGGCAACCATAGCCAAAATGCACAAAACAAGCCTTGGGTGCCCTTTCTTTTGTAATCTGGATTTTTTCCCCTCTATTAAACATCCTTTCATCTGAATGTGTTGTGGGGAGGGGGAAAGTAAATAAATCCCTTCAGCATGGACTCCATCCAGAACACAATTATGTGCCTCTCTGTACTAGCCAATCCCTTTGCTTCAGCCACTTCTAGACCAATAATGATACTTTGAGTCCGTGAGGGAAATTCCAGATTGTGATTGGCAGGCATGGTCACATGATAAAGATGCTCAATTTTCCTACCTATTTTTTTGTTACTTTTCATTAATCGAAAAAACTTCACTCTTAACAGTTGGCTATCCCGATTTTCACTTCCTTGCAGGGGTTTTTCCATTGTCATCTCTCTGGCTAGTTTTTCACAGCACTCACATCACTGATTACTTGGAGCCTTTGTAGTTAACCAGTTCTCAGACTCACATCCCCTTCCTCCAACATCCTCTCCTCCTCCCCTTTGCCTTATATCATTTCATCCAGTGTTTCCTGCATTAAATCAATTAGCTTAGGTGTTGGAGGCGTGTCAATAGGGGATGGGTGGGAGAGAGAGGTTTTTGGCCATTAGCACTAGATAAACACACCACGCACACATACTCACATGCATCTCACGTGCATTACACACAGAACGCGAAAGCAAAACAGAGAGCCAGTGATGTCAGGATGACCAAAGATGAGAATAAAAGATCAGAGCAAATGTACAAGCCGGAGGGTGTAACTTAGCTGTGCCAATCAAAGTAATTTGGAACACTGAGTGAGGGGAAAACAAACAGAAGTCTTCTATCTTGGATAGTTTTCAGGGGATGCTTTTTTATTCAGTTAGGTGAAAAAGAGAAAGAGAAAGTTTTATTTCTTCACTTGGCCTGTTATTTCCTCCTCTCCTCCTTTTGTGCAATTCTTATTATATACATACATATATATATATGTATGTGTATATATATATATATATATATATATATATATATATATATAATCAACCTGTGCCGCCTGTCCGTCCCTTTCCAATCCTTCCTTTAAGGTTTAATTTAACAATAACATTTGCGATCGGGGTCCTGAGCATCTCAAGGGCATTGCGCTTGAAATTGCACACGCTCTGCACCATTTATCATAGGCTGACATGTGTCATGTTCCAGACTGCAGCTCCAAGAGGTTACAGCTCACGACTGCTTCTTTGTTGATCAGCTGCCGAGACAACTAAGGCACCTTTCTTCCCTTCTCCTTTCATTTTTTTTTCTCATTATTAAAGCTGCCTCATCCCCTTTTTGAAGGCCTAACTCACCCCTTCGCAGAAGAAGAAACACAAAAGAATTTGTATTGTGTTGGATGCTATGTCCCTCATTTCCTGAAATTTCTGATGGGGGGCCCACTCAGTGTTTAATAAGATCGGAATGCACCACTATAAACTTTAATCTTTGTCGAGAGAGAAACGGAAAAGGCCATTAAAGTCAGCACTGACCTGGCTTTGTTTCCAAGCAGGCAGAGTCCTGCGCAGGATGGGAACATTTGGAACCCTACCTGGACTCCAGCCACACCGACAGAAGCCAGCCGAGTCCTGTTTTCAGAGCATGCTCCTCCATGGTATGGTCCTTGCTTCTTGCCATCTTCTAAGCTAGCTGGGCTTTGAACTGCACTCTGAAAGTTCCTTTTTTTTTTTTCCCTTTTTTGCAAATTAAAGTACTCAAGTCAAAGACACGGGATTATTACATTCCAGTGTAAGGCCTCTGTGGGCCTTGCCCACCGAAGCTTCAACTCGTGTCCAACCTTTCATGGACGCTGAGGCTGACATGATTGCTGGGAAAGTTTTAAGAACAGGCTCCCTACAAGAAATACTTGCCTCCCACGTGGCCAGTTTTGTCCTGAGGTATTTTAGAGCTACTATCTCTGATTGTAGAGCTCTTTCTGCTGAAGAGCAGAGGTTGAGAGTTGAGTTGTTAATTATAGTTTTCAGAGTGGAGTTCTCACATATTCTCTCCATTTTCCCAACCTCCCTCCCCACAGGTTCACCTCTGACCTCTCCTGGCTACCCTCCCTTTCTGTGACAAAATAGGGCAGTCATTTTTTTTCCCCCGTGAACTCCTTCCCGTCTGTGGTTCTCCCTCAAACATGCTTTACTCAGGGCCACTCAGACTCTCCTACACTCACCCCTCATCTCACATCCTTGTCTTTTTCCTAAAGGGCTCACCGGGTTTGTAGGCAGTATTTACTGTAACTTATTACATATTACATCCCAAGACTGTACTCTTTCTGTTTTGCTCATCACTGTTGTCTCAGCACACTGTAGGCCCTTCAAATCATGTGTTGATTGAATGAATAAAAGATACTGTGGCAACTCTTCCTTAGGGATTCTGAAAAGGGGTTGTTAGATCTGTAGTTCTGTGAGAACTCTCCTTAACCACCATCAGCAGCTACACCACCGATTGCCTCCCCCTTCCCCACACATCCAGCCATTTTAGGTGAACCCTTACCTCAAAAAGGTGAGTCACTCTTTATGGAGCTCAGGACTGGGCCAGAACACACAGAGGCCTCGCTGGAGTGTTTATAATATACAGAAACACATATGCACACAATTTGCCATCGGCTGCTAAAGTTTACTTGTGAAGGAAGTACACTGGTTTAGGGAAAAGGAAACGCTTTGCGAGGTGGCACTTACCAAGACTGACTAGCTGTCAAGCCCTGGGTAAGTTTTCAGAACTATGAAGATGGTAAGACATAACCTCTGGCCACAAAGAGCTCACAGTCTGGGATGGGCAATAGTGAATCCAAAACAACACGGGTGTGGCAGAGAGTGATGGACAAGCAAAGGCGACCCACCCACACGGGGACAGATTTTGCAGTTTCACAGAAACACTAAGGCTGTGTCTTTAGGGAGGACGTGAAGCCTTAGCCAGGTGGATAAAGGTAAAAGGCCTCCCTGGACAAGGGTACTGCCTGTATAAATGTCCAAGGGAGTGTGAGGGCAGAGTGACTCTCCTTTCCCCACTGCCATCAACATCTCCTGTAAGACTTAAAAAAAAAAAGTTTGATCTCCTTTGGGATCCTGCAGAACATAAGTATTAAGTGGGCTGGGCTTATCCAACCTATAACAGCAGATAATGCTCTCCTGAGATGTCTATCTGAATTATCTAAGGAATCCCCCCTACAATAGGTCCCTGAGCCCTGAAACTAGCTAATAATGGCGGCTTCCCCCAAGTAAGAGTTAGGTAGAAACTGAATGTGATGACTTCTATGTGTGTGTGTGTGTGTGTGTGTGTGTGTGTGTGTGTGTCTATGAGAGAGAGGGAGAGAGAGAGAAATAGACCCAAGAGCTAGTGAGATTTGCATTATCTGAGGAAAAGAGCGTGTCCCAGAAAAGGTGTGCCGTTACCGGACTTCTAAGGTGTGCCCACCCATTCAAAATGAGCCCTGGCTTTGCAAACTTCCTGAGGTTGATCTGAAAAATAATTGAGAGTTGAAATCACAGCTCCAGGCCCCCTAGAGAAAAAGGTGAATTGAGAAGGATCCTTGTGTTGCCAAAACACCCTATTGAAAGGTGAACAATTCAATGGTCAACCGATTGTTTTGTTTCTATGACACCAAACATCAGGGTTGTTTCCAAACATTTTTGTGTTTGGCATCACTTAGATAATACATTGGGATGATTCACATTTCATCCAGATATCTTAACATCCTGAAAGATATATCCTAATTGTCATTTAATTTGAGGTCAATGCATTAGCACAATGATGGATGGAGAAAGTGGCAGCGCTTGGGAAAGAGGTTCAAGTATAAAATCTAAAAGGCTAAGTAAACAAAAACAACTGAATCTCTCTCTCTTTTTTTTTTCTGCCATAGGTTTAGTGCTTTCCATATTTGCAAAGCAGAATTATTATTCTTACTACCCTCAAAGAGTGTCATGTCACCCAGCTATGATTTACCCTCCTACACAATGGGTTTAGGAATTGGTGAAAGACCATGTAATCACTAACCCTAATGTGTCACTGGTATCAAACCGGCATTTTTGTTATTATTATTGGTTTCTTGATTTTCACTAAAACCATAAAAAACAACCTATAACCAATTCACGTTTTACTCTTATTAGAAAAGGATCTTTGTCAGGCTGTTGGGTAATAAGAGGGAGGTGACTGACTCAAGGGGTCAAGTGACTTCTGAAAGAATAGGTGCCAACAAACCAAACAAGTAAAAACAAAACCAAAAAAACCCCAGATAAGACATAATAATAAGCTGAAAAGTATTTAAAAGCAATCAAATGAAGATGTTGAGAATATTATACAAAAGAATAATTATATTTGTACAGTAGGTAAAATATAGATTACAATTTATAACAGGATACAGGAAGGAGACAGGAATTGTTTATGGGACCTTGTGACAGAATTTCAACAAATCTCTTTTAAAAGCTTTCTCTTTGCCTTGGCATTGAGTCCTGGGCAGCTCTGGCAGCCACGTGAGCTGAAATAAAATGACCAGATATTATAAGGTCTGAGAACAGAACCTGATCTGAACTCCAGATTCAGCTATGATCCTATCTTGCATCCAGTTCATGTACTGTCTGAAGCCTGATCGCCTCTCTATCTGAGAACATTAATCGGGGGTAGGTTTGCCTGTGGAAACTTTTCTAGTAGTTTCTTTAATATCCCATGGTTTATGAGAGCTTTAAGTTAGCCCTTTGGGTCTCCGTCCCCCAAGGAGATTATTTCCTTGAAGGTACTGGTTTAAAAGTATGTGTCTACATGAAGATAATCTGTCTAAATGAAGTTGGAGGCTATTCTCACAGAAGACTTCCTTCTGTATGATGGTCCTTTCATGGGAGTTTGAATGAATGGCAGTCCTACTCTTATGGTTGTTGTGGTAAATGTGGTAATGTGGTAATGTGGTAAATGTGTTAATATATGTGAGGTGCTAACAACAGTGCTTGGCACATACTGAAAGCAATAAAATAATAGCTGTTCTCTTGTTATCATTATTACTCTTGCAAGTCAGCTGGATGGGTAAATTAGGCCTCCTTGTACATTTCCATTGTGTTTGATGCAATTGCTAGTTTCCCTTGCTTTATCCTACCTCACTTTTCTTTTATGAGAGAGAGAGTGTGTATGCACGCAATCCGGTGGAGGGATTTTGAGGGGTGGGGGGCAGAGGGGAAGGTAGAGAGAGAATCTTAAGCGGCCTCCGTGCTCAGTGTGGAGCCCAGCACTGGGCTCAATCTCACAGCCCTGAGATCATGACCTGAACCAAAATCAAGAGTCGGGTGCTTAACTGACTGCGCCACCCAGGCACCACATTCCTGGTCCCATTTATGAATAGTAATCATTAATATTTATCGTGCAATCATTGTGTGCTAGACCTGGTGCTAAACCACCTTATATGTATCATCTCATTTAATCTTCCCCAAAAAACTTGTGAGGTAGACACTGTTATTTTTCTCATATCACAGGTGAGGAAACTGAGCTCTATGAGATTAAGAGATTTGAACAAAGTAGTACCACTGGTGTGAGCTGATCTGGGATCTGATCAGCGGTCCAGCGTCAGAGCTGGGTTTTCACCCCCACTCATTTCTGTCGCCATTTCTTTCCTCATGATCGCTGCTGGACTCAGTGGTTGAACTGTGCACCTGATGATCCCCCTTTGTCTTCCTTCGGGTTAGACCTCAACCCAGTGCCACCCAGCCTCACCAACAACCCAGCCTGATCATCCCCAATGCCCTCATTTTATATTTTTCTAAACTGAATAGTCTATCTCCATAGCTCTGAGGAACATCTTTCTATCAAAGACATTTAGAACAAGGGAGTTTTCACACTGGGACAGAAAACAGTAGTCAAACCCACCTCATAAAATTCACATGTGATTAAGCGGATAGATATAATTTTTACCAGTCCTTGCTAAAAATCATTTTGCATCTTATATATAGTGGAAAACATCAATTCACCAGAATGTTTAGAAAATGGGGGTCTCCAAGTAAGTTGGCATTTTTTGCTGTTACTCGCTGATCAAGAAAACCTCAAACCCTTTGTTCCCATTGCCATGATTATCAAAATTGTTTTCTTCCCCGCCTCAGCAGTCACAGTAAACTGAGCCTGCTTGGTTCTTTCTTTGATGATTCAGATTCTTATAGTTCTAAAGAGTCCATTTTATGGCTATGAATTGTTGGTATTTATTGCCACAAACATAGACTATGGAGGAGATTAAGAAGAGAGAGGGATTTTTTTCTGATTTGTTTTCTATCTGCTTAAGTCTATAGTATTTTTTTCTCCATTGGGGGTCACTTTTCTCCTTAATGTGAATCAATGCATAAAAGGAAAAGTTCACAGTTGACTGTTGGTTATGCTCACTTTAGTCATTGTATTATTTTATTTCATTTATTCCTTTCCCCTCTGCCTAGTAGGGTGACACTGCTCAATTATTTTCTCTCCTCCTTGGCTCTCTTGGTTTTCCTCTCCCTCATTCCCAGGGAAGAACTACTTCCCCTTTTCTGTGTCCCTCTAAGCCATATATAGCATTTATAATCTTGTCTCATAGTTACTGGTCTACAACCTATTTCCCTGACTTCCTCTTTCCTCTTCACTCCCTCTTCTGCCCTGACATCTCCAATGTCTTTAATCCTTCAACAACTGTGGGTACCACCACATGTGGTGCTGAGATACCCCACCCTGATCTTAATAATATGGTCTGGTGTGCCAAGGGTGAGTACTAGGAACAAGGACACCAGAGTCCTGCCAATCCTTGGTTACATGACCTCAAGTAAGAGTAGAAAGTCTCTACTCTGAATGCAACATTAAGAACTTGATATGAGATAGAAGCCCATGTAGATCAAGTTTCTTGTCCACTATCACCCAACCATGGTTTGAACTCAGGACTTCTAGTTTGGATTCACTCTTTTTTTTTTTTTTTTTTTAAATATTTGACAGAGAGAGAGATAGCGAGAGCAGGAACACAAGCAGGGGGCATGGGAGAGGGAGAAGCAGGCTTCCCGCTGAGCAGGGAACCCGATGCGGGGCTCGATCCCAGGATCCTGGGACCACGACCCGAGCCGAAGGCAGACACTCAACGACTGAGCTACCCAGGTGCCCCTAGTTTGGACTCATTCTTTCTGCTTCATTTGTCATACAAGGCCCTCCTTACTGAGACGTATGTTGACTTTGGGCATAAAAATGAGACGGAATTATAGTTGTGAAGTTACTTTTGAAAATATTCAATGTTAAACATATAAGCACTGATACCTCATATGTGAACAACACCAATAGGTCTACTCAAAGATGCCACCCCTGACTCAAATCTGTGCTGAGAAGCACAACAAAGGATAATCTTCTCGGGTGTGGATTCTACCAGAATAGTGAAGTTCTTGTCATATTTCCATAGTAGAACTTAACAAATTTCTTTATTGGCCCGAAGGCAAACCAGAGGGATGAAGTTTGCTGATACTAACCTAAAGACTGATCACTTTTCCTTCTTACTATTACAATATAAATGAAAGAAAAGAGAGATGCCAAAGCTGGGGCAAAATAAACATAAAAGCACAGACTGATAAATAACCTTTCATTTAGTATATCTGTTAGTTAATCAGTTTAAGAGAAACAGCAGGAGTATTTCAAGTAAGAGTGTTGTTCAAAAACAAACAAAGCAAAAATAAATTAAAATAGGCAGTCACCAGCATTAGGTATTCCAAGAAGGCCAATGGGACTTTCCAGCTGTAGACAAATGGCAAAATCAGAATATGGAGGTTGGGGCCTTCCAGAATCATCTGAAAGGCACAGAAGGAGTTAAAATGTGAGTATTGCAGTGTCTGGTAGGTAAGACTGTGAATATAAACAGAACAAGCCAACTCTGTCCTCACATCTAAGGGATTACCAGGACAGAACCACAGGCATCATGCAGAAATGAAATCAGGATGGGAAAAGAGTTGTTGCCTCTGGAAACGCTAAGATGCCCACGACCCCCTCTTCCTGGCTGCAGGGCATGTGGCCTGGGGCAGAGATGGTCATATTAAAAAAATCATAAGGTGGTATGCAAATTCCCAAATACTCATTTTGCTCAAAACTCAGAAACTCATAAACTTTAGCAGATTTCCATGATATCTAAATGAAGTATAAACTATATAAACTAAAGATGTTTGTTGCTTTTCATGTTTGCTATACAAAGGGCAACAGGACAGATATCCACCCCCAAAATCTCTAGGAGAAAAATACTTATAAAAAAATAAAATCCAATGACATTATTGGACACAAACCAGGTTCTCGGTAGGAGTCTTTTGTCATTAGTGAAAAATCAGTTACCTATTAATATTGTCATTTTTTTTTTAATCTAAAATATGCTCCAATGGGCTATAGAGGAAGATATCCTTAATTTGCTTCCCTGGTTGGTGGTCGCCTGAAGAAGGGACATGGAACTGCTGGTCCCAGGAAATTAAGAGAAGCAGTGACAGGGAGCTCAGCAGGAAGCTGATTTGAGACTAGAGTAATTGCCAAGATGATTAATTATTCCTTTGAGTTGTACACAAGTGTTCTTTCTCCCCTCTCCACCAGCATGCTGACTTCAGAAGAGGAGCTAGCCCACACTGGCGGGTCCAGCTGCCCAGACACAGCCAGTTCTGGGGCCCCATTCTGCCCCGCAGAGCAGCCGCCAAGGTATGGGAGGCCTTCTTTTTCCACTGGAGAACTGCCCAAGGTGTCACCTTGTCACTGCTCACACCCTCTGTCTTCAAGAGAGTACTGTGCATTCCTCCATGTTTCTCAGCCCCTTGTGAAAGTATTTTTATTCAGGGCTTTTCTTTTGCTATTAGGGAGGAGACAGGAAGGTGACAAACTTCAACTGGAGTGCCTACTCTTAGCTAAGGGTTTTACCAGTGTGGTTGCATGTGATCCTCCCCAAAGGCCCATTAGATTGGTATCATTTTCTGTACTGTACAAATAAAAGGGACTGAAGTCAGCATAGTAAAGAGCCGAGCCTGTAGAGCAAGGATAGGACCAGAACTCAAGTCTCTCCCATCCCAGAGTCCATTACTGTTGCATTCTACAAGACCCCCTCCCCAACGGAGCACCCAGTTCAACACAGGAGTGTTTTGTCCTTCCACTAGAACCTGCATGCATGATCCTTCCCCAGAAAAGCCAATAGAAGAGGAGTGAGATAGGATAACAAAGGTATGTTTGGAAAATGTTTATCAGTTTCTTGGCTGAAGAAACCTAAGCTACTTGGCAGCCAGTATGATTCTATTCTAGTATATTGAAGAAGAGAGATGAATCAAGAGATGGTACAGTGTGTAGGGCTTAAGAGCCCTGTCCTTGGAACCATCTTGCCTGGGATTGTCTCCCACATCTACCAGTTGTTATATTATAGACTTAAATACTCTTTGCTTCAGTTTTCTCAGCTGAGAAATGGGTATGTTAAACTGTACTTACCTCACAAAATTGTTTGAAGGATTAAATGATGCATGGACACTGCTTAGAGCTGTTCTTGGTGCCTAGTTATCAGCTGTTATTATCATCGGAGTAGCAATGTATACCCAACTAAGCAACCATTGATGAACTGAAATAAACACAAACTTTGGGCTAAAAATCAGTGGCAAGAGAAAAAAAAAAAAAAACTGGCAAAGCACGGCAGGAAAGAAAAAGAATTGGTTCGACAACAATTTGGGTAAAGACAAGCTGGAAACTTGGGCTGGCCATGAGCTCAATATGAGCTGAAAGCTGAAAGAAGGTAGGTGAATGCTTTATACTAACATAAAGCAGAGTGTCCTGAGGGTCTTCCGCCTCCTGCTCTGGTGGATCAGTCCTGAGCTAAATTGGTTCCATTTCTGGGCAAGTCTGTTAAGGGAGAAATTAATAACCCCAAACTACAGTGTGTCTAGAAAAGAAAGAGTGAAAGCAGGAGGGGTTTGGCAACTTCTCCATTTAAGGAGGTTGAATTTAGAAACGACAATGGGGAGAATCTTGACTCACTATTTAAAAGAATGTTGTAACTATGACAACTGTCCAAGTATGAAATGGGCTGATTTGTAGCTCATGAGCCCCCTGTCTCTGAAAACAAACTTGCCATGGATTTTGTTAAGAAGCTTGTTCATGGAAATCTGAATTACATACACTGTTGGAAGACTTCTTACTCTGACGGTTCCTGATTCTATGACAGAAAGATAAATCTGCCCATAGCCACCTGCCTCTGATAACCAACCCCCACATTTAGGACTCACCACGCTCACCAGTGACCATCCCCTCTGGTTTCTATGGTGGGCGGAGTTCTCCCTACGAGGAGGGGGAGTAGGCTGCTCAGTAGGACACCCACGGACTTATGCTTCTTGCTATTGAGCTGGATGCTTCCCAAAAACCAGGTGTATTTGTCCCCATTTCTATTTAAACTAGTTGCATCTGTTACTATAATTGCTTAGTTTCATTAAACATTATGTAAACTGGTGAAATATTACTGTTAGAAGACAGCAAGATGTTGTGTCTATGAGAACGAAGTTGAATGCTTTGGAAAGATTTGATGAAGGCTATTTGCTAAAAAGTAATTGCTGTTAAATTAGGTGTGAGTTAGACAAATGTATAAGATTGGGAAAGATCATTAAAATTTAGATGGATTCTCTTCTGAGATTGCTCTGCAAGTTTTTAAGTTCTGGCTCCTCTTTGTAGACACTGAAAAATCATGGATGCTGCCTAATAAGTATGATTTATGCAAAATGGCGATGCGGCACTCTGATGGGCAGGCCCATGTGCAGAAGGAAGGCCTTGACCTTATATCCAGAGGTTGACAAATTATAGATACATTTTAAGTTAAAAAGTTTAATATATGATTTCTTTCTTATGATTCTCTGATGACTGGTATTTTAAATTTGTCATCAAGTTTCCAGCACCCATAACTGCACAGTCCTTTTATGACTGTTATTGCTCAGACAGTAACTTAAAAAGGTGGCTTCTGCTGTAACTGTTAGAGTGAATGGCACAACAGAGTGTCACCTTTAAATTCAATGGCATTCAAAGGCTGGGATGAGGCATTCTGGATGGGGAGATATCCAGTGTGGTGAACATTGCCAAGCAAGAGGGGAGGAGCCAACTGGGAAGGCTGGTGGGTCTGGGTCAGAGAAGTAGCTTTAGGATTCAAGCCCTGAGACAAGGGGCAGTAGGGTAAGGTCACTGCCAAATATTGGGTATTCCCGTCACAAGATGAGAGGTACAAGTGTCTATAGATAAAGCCAAGAAACAAAAGCCAACCATCAGGACCTGAGCTGAGGTTCAGAGAGAGGAGAGAGGGGTGCAGGAGGCAGGCACTCGGTGCCTTGCCTTAGTCAGATGGCGCAGCCTGGCCCCCACTGCTCGAAATGACCTCATATCAGTGTTGGTGTCTCAGAAGTTCCACCACGCACCTGTCAGTAGGTTTGGTTTTTTGTTCTGATCAACAAAGGGCATTTGATAAGAGGCAATAGAATTGGACTCGGTGATCTGGCGTTGCCATAATCTTAGGCAGACCCTGAGCTAAGACCCTTGACCATACTTCCTCTCCATGGTCTTATCTGTCAAGAGACATTTTCATCTTCCTTAGGGTGAAGTCTGAGGAAATGGCAAGATAGTATATGTAAAAACATTTTGACAGCAGTAAATAAATGTAAGCTTTTACTATGGTTTGCAAAGATTGGGTAGCGGGACCAATGTTTTGCAGTTTTTTTCAAATAGGATTGGCTTCCTGGTATGGAAAATATGAACTTATGTAGGGGTAGAAGTTGGTAGAACTGCAACTATGAAGAGATTCCAAATAATTTATTTGTTTAATTATTGATATTATGGGGGGCACCTGGGTGGCTCAATTGGTTAAGCGTCCAACTCTTCTTGATTTTGGCTTGGGTTTGAGATGAGTCCAGTGTGGAGCCTACTTAAAAAAAAAAATATTGGTTTTATGGCCACTGCTATTTTAGAACTAGCCATACATAGATGTATGTAAATATAAAATATATATTTTAAGATTTTATATTATTTATGGGGGGGAAGAGCAGAGGGAGAGGGACAGGCAGACTTTGTGCTGAGCATGGAGCCTGATGCGGGCTTTGATTGCAGGACTCTGAGATCAGGACCTGAGCCAAAACCAAAAGTTAGATACTTAACCAACTGAGCCACCCACTAAACATGTATTTCATACATCCAAACCACAGGGTTGGATTTTAGTTTTTTTTTTCTCAAATGTTCTTTTGTCAGTTCTTTTGATTTAATTAAAATATTTCTAATTTGTCACAGGGATAAATAAAATGGAAGATGTACTACAAAGTGATGAAATAGACAGAATTATAAGATAAATCTGTGGTCTCAAACTCAGCTTCAGCATTATTAGCTGTGAGATCTGGAAGAGCCTCAAGTAAATTCCCACCTACATGATCCTCAGTTTCTAAACCTCTAAAAGAGGTGATAGCAAAGCTAACCTCAATGGGTTCTATGAGGATTAAATAGATTCATGATAATGCATGCAATTTGCCTAGTTTGATAGTGGGTACTAACGACGCAGGCATCAAAATTAGTTTACATTGATATTATTCAATGGACAAATGAAATTTTTATATACTCAGCATTAGATAGCAGGATTATCCTTCAAAAGTTAAATGTTGAGTTTATTTGTCACTTTACAAAATGTATTATCATTTTCTGTGGGGATTCATAATTGGCCTGGTTTCAATGTATAACTCTTCTTTAGCACTTCAAATATCATTTAACTTACAATTATCAGACAAATACCAATTATGTGCAACGGTGTTTAGTGGGACCATTTGAAGAAGGGAGATACAAACACTGACACAGTTTGTTTGTTTCAGCCTTCTGCTGTGTCCCGTAAGACAAGAAAATTTGGAAGGCAAGTATCACTACTCAAAAACCTCATGGTCCAGGGGGAAGGAATTAAGATGAACACCGAAAATACAAACAGCTCCCCCTGTAAGATAGTCTTGAAGTAATGGCCATACAGTGTGATGTAGATGATGAAGGATTTGTGTAGTCATCTGCACATAGTTACTTAGCACCTGTTCCATGCCAGGCACTGTTCTAGGCACTGGGATGGAAGCAAAGAATGAAACAATGGAAAGACATAGAGCAACTGTGTAAGTACATGCATAAGATGAGTGCAGGTGGTGGTAAGTGCCATGAAGAAAATAAAATCGGGCATTAAGAGAGTGACACGGGACTTATGGAGTGGGAGGTCAGATACACCAGCCTCTCCTAGGAGGTGACATATGAGTTGAGGTCTGAATAATGAGAAGGAACCAGCTATGACAGATTTTGGGGAAGCTGTTCCAAGTAGTGGAGGGGGGAATAATTGCTAAGAGCTCACAACAGCAAAAAGTTGTGATGGAAGGAAGGCCAGTGTGGCTTGAGCAGAACAGTGGAGGTGAAGTGGTAGGAATTGAGGTTGGAGAGATAGACTGGGCCCGAGTTCTTTAGTAGGGGGAATTCTGGACTGTGGCACCTAATGAGACATGAATGGGAGAGGTGGACTCTGAGCTAGTTTGGGAAGGAAATTGAGGATAAGGAAGAGCAACATAATCAAAGGCCCAAAAATGGTGAGATGTGGCCATTTCATGGCAAAGTGGGCAGCCTGATTTGAGTGGCCTGAAGGGCAGAAAAATGTTAGACAGCCAGAGCTTAGGGTAGAAGCCACAGGAACCCTGAATGGACAGGAATCTGGCTTTCACAAAGCAGGAAGGGAGACTGATCCAGGTTTCCGAGAAGAAAGGGATGTGGTGGAAATTATATTCATGAAAGGAAAGCCTGGCAGGGCTGAGCTAGGTAGAGGACAGGAGAAAGACTGAAGTCATGAAGGTCAGCTGAGATGAGTCAAAGTCGGTGTCCTCAAACTTGAGTGGGCATCTGAACCATCCAAAGGGCTTGTTAAAACTCAGCATCTTTGCCCTGTCAGAGCTGCTGAGTCAGTAGATCTGGGGTGAGGTGTGAGGGTCTACATTTCTAATAAGGTCCCAGGTGATGCTGATGCAGCTGGTCTGAGCACTACATTCAGAGGGCCGTTGCCCAAAGCAACCCTAGTGGGCATGGGATCCACGGTTAGGGGACCAGGCTTCCGAGTCTAACATAGTGACAAGAGGCTATGTGGACTTGGGACAGTCATTTCACTGCTCTAAATTTCCATGTTTTCATCAGGAAAGGAAGAAAAAAAATAATTGTATTCAAAGATCCCATGATGTTTAACTAAAATGATGTATTTACGACACCTAGCAGAATGTTTGACATAGTAATTGCTTCTCAGGTGAGTTGAGTCTGAAATGATGAGGATTTGGACTCTGTAAGAAATGGAGAGGAAGGGATATGTTTAAGAGAAAAGGAACATTTTTAAATTTTATTTTGTTTGTTTATTAAAGCAAATGGCCTCATTCTGTGTGGTCTATACAAGCTGGAGTGCATCAGAGTGTGTTCTCAAGTTAATGCTGCCCTTACCTCCTGAGTGGAAATTGGGTCATGCAAACAGCTAGTGATTTTATAAATAATGGCAGCATTCTCTAGTTAATCATAAAGAATAGTTCTGAAATATTCTGAATTTATTGGTGAGAACACCATGCACTACATGTTTAAAAGACATTTAAAAGCATTGTGGGCATTTCATGATGATGAAATACTTGAATCAGAGGGTATATCTCAGGATTCTGAGGAAGATTTCTTGCTGGGTAAATAATTCTGCAGTGAGGAGTTCAGCTTTGTATCTTGTGTCTGTTTCTCTTGACCATATTTGAAAAAAAGAAAGACTTCATTATAATTTTGAAAATCTTCATATAACACTCTCCATGCACATTTTCTAAGCACATTTAAGCATTAACCCTCTGCATGACTTAAAGACTATTACCATCCCCATTTCACAGATGGGGAAACTGAGCATTAAACGATGTGCCAAGATTACAAAGCATGCAAGAATTGGAGCCAAGGTTTGAACCCGTGCTCTCTAGGCCAGGCTGCCTTTCCCTCTATTGCTGTGACCTTCAGTGTAGAAACTCATAATGCCGAGGTCTCTTTAGATGGAAGTTTACAAACTTAGAGGCTAGAAGATGGGAGTGTACAAAGGTAGTGTAAATTTGTGAAGGAAACTCCAAGAAAGCAGGAGTAGAGGCTATACAGAAATGGGGAAAAAGTGGCCCATCTTACATGGGAAACTGCTGGTTTTTCTTCCAGGTAAATACCCACTAGAACAGAAGCTCCATGAAGACAGAGATTTTTGGTTTGCAATTGTTTCCCCCACTGAGTTATGCCTAGCTCCTAAGCAATGTACCTGCCCAACAGTATGTACTCAAGAAAAATTTGTTGAATAAGTAAATGTAGAATGCAAGAATGTCATCCAATTATAACTAGGTTCTTTATTTTTTTAAAAGAAAAGGCAGATATCCAAAAAATATATATGCAATTTCCACATTTATATGTCACTCTATTAAAAAAAAAAACAACAACCGTGGGCAAACGGTAATATGTTTGCAGGCTGGGTTTGGCCAGTGAGGAGGATGTGGCCCTTGGGTAGCTAATTTAAGACCCTAATCCTATAGTAAAAAGGCATTAACTGTGTGCAAATGGTAGACATTTAGAATGGTAGTAATCTTGATTTGAGCTTTGTTCCAGAAGTAAATTTAGCATTTGAGAAAAACTAGATAAAAAAAAAAAAAAAAAAAAAAAAGGA
>NW_022589764.1:469519-494849 GCF_004348235.1 Phoca vitulina
AAAAAAAAAAAAAAAAAAAAAAAAAAAAAAAAGGAAAAGAAAAGAAAGAAAAGAGAAAATCCATACAAAACTCATGATTGGGTAGAACAGAATTTCTAAGTTGTGTTGCCGCATTTCCAAGTTGTAATTCCAGTTATTGTACAGCTCTGCTAAACTTTAATTTGTCTAAAAAAAAAAAACTTTAATTTGTTTGGCAGAGAAAAATATTTCCATGCTTTGATTATATAAAGTAGTTCAGAAGATACATGTAAGAAGTACTAATATGCCTTGAGCTGTATCATCCTCTTTTTAATTTCAAATGCCAGTGGCAAGGGAAGGAAGCCAGTTTCTGCCTGAAACACCAAGTCCTAGAAGCAAAACAAACCTGGTTGGTGCAATTTATCACCCCAATCCAAGCAGCAGGATCGTGCATTGCCTTGACTATTTTTCTAGGTCAAGTATTTTGACAATGTCCACAGCCTTGAACTCTAGAGTTGTACAGAAACAAAAGAAAAAATCTACCCTGGAAGCAGTGGTTCCACTCCTTATAAATGTTACATGAATTGACTAATAAACTAAATTTAGCATGAAGGGGACAAAAGAACACCTGACTTCAGATGAATGCCTAAGAGAGCAGGGAGAAGATTTTTCTTAGTCATATTCGTAACTTGAGTTGAAATATATGCAAAATAAACAAGAGAAGCAGGACATGCCAAAGACTGGGAGTCCTGTCAAGGAGAAGTCAGCGAGAGAAACTTTTGCAGGTGTCTGGAGGTGAATCTTTGTCAGCTGAGCCAAGTCCTTGTTTGACCTGACGATTTCACACATTGCTGAGAGCTTGGTTCATAGATACCAACTTTTTCCTTTGCTTTATTGGTTTTGGCTCCTGATGACCTCTTCTAACAGAACAGCCTCTAATGTCCTGGAAGTCTCATCATCATCACTCAATTTGGGATGAGAATTTTTTTTTCAACAGAGTGCAACACAGAGAAAGGAGGCTGCTCCTAGCAACTCCTCCAATGCAGCCTGAGGGAATAACTCAAGCAATCCGAGAAAATGCATAAAGAAAAATGAATGTCAGGAAGAATTATAGGAACCATATTAACTTTCATGCCCAATTACTTGAAATCTGTATATTGGGGCTTGGAATTCAAATGCAAGCAAAGAAACTGGTGCACAATGTTCACTCATTAGAGTTGATGTATCATTGTTATTATACTATCAAATGAGGAAATGGAGCAAAAAAGTCATGCAGATTTAAAAAGAAGACACCTTTGAGAATTCTTATCTTTTTTTTTATCCAGGGCCACCATGTTGAATGCTGTCCAGGTTGAACATCCTGTTACTTCCTGCTGCATCATCCATATAAACTAAGATTTAAACGGTGCCCTCCTGGAGTTGTGCATCATGGCAGGCTACCATCCATTCTGATTAAGAACACAGAAAAGCATATGGATGCCTTGAACGAACAGAGAGCATTGATAACTAGTCTATGGCTGTAGGTACAATTAAAGGATTTGTGGAAACAATAGTAATATGGATCTTTGGCTAGAATTGAAAGTTGCTTTGAATTTTTAATATGGCTTTTGCCCTGAAGACAAATCACTGTTTTGATTCCATTCATAGAAAACATTTGGTCATTTCAGGAAAAGGAGGTAGAGAAGCAAAGAGAAGCCAATGGACTCTTCCCCATAAGGCTGTTGTGAAGATTGGATCTTAGGTACAGAGCTCCACTCATGATGTATGCTTATAAGCATTAGCTAGCGAAGCTGGTATTAGCATGATCTTGGGTTATTACAGATATTAAAGAGAAGGAATTGGATATGATTCTAGTATGAAAATCAAACAGGTATACAGGTGTTTTTTTTGAGTTTAACAAAATGTTTTTCCATTCTCATCTAAATAAATATTACACCTCCTCCTTTTCCTTCCTCTTGTGCTTTCTTGCTAACTCTGTCTTTCTACCTTTGCGATCTCTGTCCAATACACACTACATTACATATACAGATGAATAGATATCAGTATTTAAGAAGAAAAAAAAGAAAAGGCAAAGCTTATCACGTCTCAGTGACAAGGTGTGTGTACACACAATTTTGGGTTTTATTTCTCATGGGTAGGTCAGGTGAGTTAGTTGAAATATGCATTCACTCAATTATTCATCCATTTGACAAATATCTTTAAGTGGCTTCTATATGTCATGACAGACTCCGAGGATGTGATGACAAATAAGATATAGTCCTTAAGGAGCCCCTATTAAATGAATCCGTTTACATAAAAACTCTGTATTTTCTGAATGGAGATGCATCAGTATCATTCTAAAAAAGATACAGTATGTCTTCACAGTGGGATCCCCTCCCCTGATAAAACCTCTCGATACATGTATCAAAGTGAAAATCTATTAATCAGTATTTTAGCTGTTTATTACATAGACAACACACATTACTTCTTTCTCATATTCTCTGAATAGAATCACAAGACACAAAGCCCACAGACTCCAGGTGACTCTCCACCTCCCCTCATTTTTGCTTGATTCTTCTCTATCTGTTGCGTAGAGTTGATCTTTCCTAGGAGGTCATTTAGCCCAAACTCCTGTTTAGAAGAATGCCCCCCTAAAGCTAGCATCTCAATAACTTAAAGGTAGTGATTCTTTAAGACTAGTGGGTTCTCCCAGAATAAAGATTTTGTTTGAGGGTGAAAGGTGAACAGTTACAGAACACAGCCATCTCAAGGTAGCATGCATTGATTGTATCCTATTCTGTGCAAAGTGCTATATTGATATGTGTATGGGGAAAAAAGTGGCTAAAGCCTACCCTTCCAGCATGGGGGCTCATAAACTCACCAACATAAGGGCAAATACACTCACAATTTTTAAGGAAGTCAGGTAGGTACTAGTGAAGAGGGATGACCATGGTACTGATTAAGGAGAGGTTAAGTTTAACACAGATTAATGTATATATTCTGACTTAGGTAAATATTAGGGAGTGCCCCCATCCTTAAATTCTTCATGTGTTTTCTCTAAAATGGGCTCTACTCCTTAAAATTTTAATTAATAAAATGAAAAAGAAGTAATAAGACTTGATAAACATATACAGTTGTATAATCACCATCACAAACATGATATGGAACAGCTCTCTTACCCCAAAATGTTCCCATGTGCCTATTGGAAGTCAATACCTCTCCCACTCTCTGCCTCTTCATACTTTCTATCACTACAGTTTTGCCTTTTTTAGAATTTGAAATAAATGGAATCACAGGTAGACTTCGTTCCTGATTTGTTTGTTTGTTTTTTTGTTTTTCAGTTAGCATGATGCTTTTGACATTCATTCATTTTGTAAGTATCAGTAGTTTGGACATTTTTATTGATGACTTCTGCTGTATGAGCACACAATTTGTTGATCCAATTAGCAGATGATGGACATTTAGGTGCCTTCTACTTTTAGACTACTGCACATAAGTTGATATACATATTTATTTTATTTTTTTGAAAGATTTATTTATTTTTATCTTGAGAGAGAAGGGGGAGAGGGGCAGAAGGTCATGGAGAGAATCCCCAAGCAGACTCCCTGCAGAGCATGGAGCCTGACATGGGGATCGATCCCAGGACTCTGACATCTTGACCTGAGCTGAAATCAAGAGCTGGACATTTAACAGACTGAGCTACCCAGGAACCCCAGTTGCTATACCTGTTAAGTTCATGTATATATCTTTATATGGTCATATGTTTTCATTGCTTTGGTAAATGTCCAGGACTGAGATTACTAGGTCATGTGGTAAGTGCTCATTTAACTCTTTGAGGAACTCACACTGTTTCACAAAAAGTGACTAGACCATTTTGCATTCCCCCCAGCAATGTGTGAGAGTCCCAGCTATTGCACATCCTCCAAAACACTTCATAGTGTCAGTCTCTTATTTTAGTGATTTTATTGCATGTATAATAGTAATTTATTGTGTTTTTAACTTGCATTTTCCTAATAAAATGATATTGGGTGTCTTTTCATGGGCTTATTTTCCACCTGTATATAGTCTCGGTGGAAGTGTCTGTTAGATCTTTTCTTCAATTTTTAAACTGGGTTGTTTCTTTATGGTTCAGTTTTATATGTTCTAAAAATAAGATCTTTATCAGATATATATTTTCCAAATATTTTCTTATGGGGCAACTTTAATAAAAATATGGGGATTGGAGAATAACGGATCTTTGGTATGCATGGAAGCAATTCCTGTGAGCTCACTTAATGTCTCTCTCTCCTGGTCAGATATGCTCCATGTGGGGAGAAATGTCTGCATTGTTCACTGCTGTGTGTTCAACGTGTAGCACACTCTTTAGCGCATTAGTAACACACAATAAATACTTATTCAGTAAATGAGTAAGTGAACAAGCAAACAAATGGTTAGCAAGACACCTGGTGCAAGTTCTATTAATGACAAGAAAAAGAGCTTTACAAGGAGGAGATGGAGTTGGAAAGGGAACCCAGCACCTGACAGTGGAAGGCAATGAGTGCCAGTCAGATGGGTTTGGGGTGTATGTGTCCAGCAAATGAAAGATTTTCAGCTGTGGACTTCGAGAGACTGACCTGGGCAGTCTGCAGTGTGGTTGTCTGATGGATTCATTTGAGAAGATGAAGCCTGGCAGCTCGGATCTGTTAGCATGTTTCATAACACTCAAAGGGAAAGTTGATGAAGGTCTGATCTAAGGATATATAATAACGTGACAAATGATATGGAGAGATTATCTGTAGAATTTAAAAACTCACTGCATTGGGAAAAAGAAGGGGAATATCTGAGGTAGAACAGAGGAGAGTCTCAAAACAAATATATAACAGGGCTGCCTGGGTGGCTCAGTCAGTTAAGTGTCTGACTCTCGGTTTCAACTCAGGTCATCATCTCAGGGTCCTGGGATTGAGCCCCTTGTTAGGCTCTGAGCTCAGTGGGGAGTCTGCTGGAGGATTCTCTCTCTCCCTCTCCTTCTGCCCCTCCCACAGCTCTCTCTCTCACACACACACTCTCTCTCTTTCTCAAATAAATGTTTAAAAAACAAAAAACAAATATATAACATACAAATTCATGCAAGATACTTGTCACAGACTCATTGTGTCCCCCTCCATTCATATGATAAAATCCCAACTTCCTATGTAACTGTATCTGGAGTAGGGCCTATAATGAAGTAAGGTTAAATGAAGTCAAAAGGGTGGGGCCCTGATATGAAAGGATTGGTGTCCTTAGGAGAAGAGATGCCAGAGAGGTCTCTTTCTCTCTGAATCATGTGAGGACACAGTGAGTAGGCAATCATCTGTAATCCAGGAAGAGAACTCTCACCAGAAATTCAATCGGTTGGTACCTTGATCTTAGATTTCCCAGCTTCCAGAACAGTGAACAAAATAGATTTCTGTTTTTGAAATGACTCAGTCTATGGTATTTTGTTATAGTAGCCTGAACTGACTAATACAACCCTAGAGAAACCTTACAGTGTGACTCCTATAGAAACCCTTAAGATACTGGAATAAATTTTGAGTTAAATTGAAAAAGATCCAGATAAAAATCCTCATTCTTAAACTTATGTGTAAATTTGAGCAAGCTACATAATTTGTCAGAGCCTTGATTTCCTTATCTGTACAAATGCAAATATTATGTCTGTTCCCTAGGGTTGCTGGAGAGAATCAAACAAAATTGTGTTTGGTACACCTAGCATGGTACGAGTTGGTATTCAGTAGGAAATGTTAGGTCCCCTCCTTATCCTAATACAGCAAGGTATTTATATGAATTCTGTCTCACTGCTTCTTCAATGTCTTTGTAATGACAAGGCAGAGAAAGGTTGTGGGCACCTTCATGTGTATTTTAGATAATATTCCCCAGAGGTAATACTGTCTGGGTTAAACCTTTGGACCCCTTTCCTACTCAACCCCCAAATTAAAATGGCCCACTCAATTTTTTGAACTTAAAACTTTCAGAAGAATGATATCCACCGTTTCTCTCCCTCATGGGAGCAAAGAAAAATAACCTCACTTATTTCATTTTCCAAAAAATCTGTGAAATAGTTTATGTCTTCTACAATGTACAAAAGGGGAAGCTGAGGCTGAGAGAGGTTGAGGGGCATTCTTAAGGTCACAAGATTAGCAAATGGTCTTGTAGGGACTAAAGTCAGAATCTGCTTGATGGTGAAGCCCCCATTCCTTCCCCAACATGAGTCTATTGGAAAGCCTGAAGGTCGCTTTTGGACAGAGCTGGGGAAGGAGGGGATGTTTCCAAGAGGCAGGCCCATAATCGTGTCCAGCATGTTTCCTAGGGCAGATTTTTCTGCTCTGTCCCTGCCTTTCCTTCAGCAGGATGTTGTGAAACAGCCACAATTTAGCCCCAGGTGCTCTTGGCTAAGAATGAGTTCTTAGAAAGCTGGCATGGATGTTTTTTCTTTGTCCCACACTTAAAGTAATTACAAATAAGGGTTACTCTCTGCGGTTGTTCCTACCCTATAATTTTGTTTTCAGTTGCCAAGATTAGCAAATTTGAGGTATGATCACTGGGTTGGATTGCAAGCCTAGAGTTATTTTTGCTGTAACATCTCTGAGGTTAAAGTAAATTTTAAAATATTTATTGTTGCCATAAATCAGTTCCAGAATGGGCTAGCCTAATTTCAACTTTTTTCTTCCATTTCTCTTAGGGTACTTTTGGAGGTCTTTGTAGTCAAGATCTTTGGGTCTCTTTTTCTTTGTGTCTGGAAGGTAGCCCAGATTTGTTGAATTTTATAGTACAGTAAGATATGTTATTTTGTGAGGACTTGAAAGAAACTTGGAAAATATAAAAAACAGAAGCAAACAAAAATTTAACTATAACCTAGAAGTAATCACTACAATTATTTTGCATAAGTACTTCAAATTAAAAATGTATACTCACATACACAAAGAAAATAACATATGTAATGTATGTATACATATGTATAAACATATGCTTATATAATATAATTAGGATCATAGCATCATTTATATCTGTTTATATTACATAATTAGGATCAAGGTTTATGTACATTTTTGGTGCTACTTTTACACTTCATATTATATCTAAGCATTTTTCTGATTCACTGATAATTCTTCTAAAATCATTTTTGATTGTTAAATTACATAATCTTTAGAATGTAAAAAGTAGAGAGAATAAGAGATGCAAAGAAAAATTAGGGCATTTTCATGGGATATTAAATAGGCTTGCAGAGGAAGATATAATTTGGTGTGATAGATTAAATCCTAAAGTCAGGTGAAAAGATAAAGTGGGTTTTTAAAAATCAAGTAGGGGTGCCTGGGTGGCTCAGTCGTTAAGCGTCTGCCTTCGGCTCAGGTCATGATCCCAGGGTCCTGGGATCGAGTCCCACATAGGGCTCCCTGCTCGGCGGGAAGCCTGCTTCTCACTCTCCCACTCTCCCTGCTTGTGTTCCTGCTCTCGCTATCTCCCTCTCTGTCAAATAAATAAATAAAATCTTTAAAAAAAAAAAGTAAAAATCAAGTAGAGAAGTTTAGATTTGATACTGTAGGAAAAGAAAAATCTTCAATTTTTTTCTTCAGAGGTTATCATGATTTGAGTTAGGCTAACAGAAGGTTAATCAGCCAGAATTATTCAGGATAGATTTGAGATTAGAAAGAGAAGGGAATTAGGAATATGGTTTTTCCACTGTGTGCCAGGCACCACACTAGATGTCTTATATAAGGAAAACAAAGTGTGAGATCCGGAGAACTGAATAATACTATGTTCAAATCCCCTTTCTGCCACATCTAGTGTGACTTAGGATGTAGGACTTAACTTCTCTGAGCATAAGTCTCCTCCCTTGAAACGGAGTGATTAGGGCGCTTGGGTGGCTCAGTCGTTTAAGCGTCTGACTCTTGATTTCAACTCAGGTTATGATCTCTGGGTCCTGGGATGGTGCCCCGTGTAGGGTTCTGCACTCAGCGGGGTGTCTGCTTGAGATTCTCTCTCTCCCTCTCCCTCCCCCCTCCCCCCACTCTCTCTCTCTCTCTCAAATAAATAAATAAATAAATCTTAAAAAAAAAGGAATGATAAAGCTTATACCACGGACGGTGGTGCATTCTGAACAACATAAAATTCTTCATATGGTACATACAAAAAATAATGCCCATTTGCCTTTCCTTTTCTCCCACAAATGATGATGGGGTATGACAGGGGTGATGGTTCTCAACATTGGCTTCACAATGGGATTTTGTTTGGGTGCTTTAAAGCCTCCTGACGTCTGGGCCCCACACCAGAGAACTGTGGGGGCATGGGAAATTTCAAAATCTTCCCAGGGGATTCTCATACGCATCCAAGATTGAGAACCTATGAACTAGAAGCTCAAGGACAGAAGAAGTCCTACACAGTTTAAATGGGGAGTTGGTAAGATGTCAGAATAAAAAGTTACAGAATAAAGTGTCACTACCACATGGCTAAGGTGTTCAGAGGTAAAATTGCCCGTAAGAGATACACAGGCAGCTCTCTGTGACTTCTCCTGGTGGTACACGCTGACCAAGGAGAAAGGGGACAGAAGCCAAATGATGCAAGTACTCCCTATCTGGGAATGCCACAGCAGGCTAGAGCCTGACCATTTTCGATCCTGGGGGTATCATTATTTACCTACCTGGGCAGCAACTTGATGACAGGCATGTAACTGGGCAGAAGTTATCCAGGAAAGAACACCTAATAAATTAACCAAGAACAGAATTGCATTAGACCCAGATGGATAATATAACCAACAAGCCCAATAAAAGTCTTGAACTTTTGGAGGGCCTTTCCCTGGATCTCAGCATGTTCCATAGCCTTCACTCACCAATGCCCTTCACCAAGGACCTTTTGTGAATAGTGAGGTAGAAAGGCCGACGATTCCTCAACCTTCTAGAAAAGTGGAGT
The DNA here is from genome assembly GCF_004348235.1 of Phoca vitulina. Lineage (NCBI taxonomy): Eukaryota > Metazoa > Chordata > Mammalia > Carnivora > Phocidae > Phoca > Phoca vitulina. The sequence continues at coordinate 478,376 of NW_022589764.1, forward strand.
CAATCTTGGCAACCAAAGAGGTGGCAGAATCCATTGCTAAAATGTCTCAGAAGTAAGAGCATCAAGGCATCTAGAAGACCCAGATATTAGCTTCAACTTCTTTACTATCTATATCACCCCGAAAAAGTCACTTGATTTATTGGGTCTTCAATTTACTCAACCACAATACAAGGGAGCAGAGTACCTGACCCAAGTGGGCTCCTATTGGCTTTTAAAAATGAAAAACAGGTGAAATTAGACATGCAATCCAGGCCCCTCACAGAGAAATCTCCCTGAACTTAGAACAGTTGTTGACGGAGGAATCTTTGATGCCTTTATGCTCAGGTCAGTCTCCCTGTCCCTGCTCTTACACAGGTGCATCTGCGAGCCAGCCAGGTACTGTAGCATCACAGCCTGGGTGGCAATTCTGGCTCTCTCTTTGGTGAGCTGTGGGACTTTCAGCAAAGTAGTCACTTTTCCTGAGCCTCTGTTTCCTTCTTGGTGAAAAGGACACTGTCACATCCCCATTGCCTCTCGGAGGCATTGTGAAGCTTGTCAAAGTATATAGAATGCCTCCCTCAGTGATGGGCACGTAAGTCTTAGACCCTCTATCACTCATGCTCTCAAAATCCTTTTTCTCCGTGTGTGTGTTTCCAACATTACAGAATTGCATCTCAACATACTAGTTACCTGTATCACAACACATTTTGTCCTTCCTGGAAAATATTTCTTTCCTAGTGCCTAGGAGAAAAGTAAACAGACAGTGAAAGTACATTAATGCTGATCAATAGCAATGATATGGCTGGAAAGGCCACGATTTCTGCCTTGCAGAGAACAGGATCTAGACGCGGTCATGTAGGAATTCCGCTCCGGACCTATCGCAAGACTTTGAGGGGTCATTGAACAATCTCAGTATTCCAGAACATCAGTGTTAAAATAGGATGACAAGAGTTTTGAGAAGTAATGTTAATGAAGAGCACTGTTTCTCACACAGCTACAAACGCAGAAGTATAAATAATTAACACATTTTATAAAGATTTCTAAAAAGATCAAACTCCAAGTCCTTCTTCCCACTAAGTTTTTAAAGCCTTTTTCTGCTCTCAGGGATTTTCCACTCGTGCTGGTAAGTCCTCAAGGTGACTGGAGACAGGCATTGTGCAGACTGGGAGGCGGAGAAGTCTGTCTTGCCCCCCCCCCCCCATCAGCCCTGTGAGCTGCGACTTCACACACACACACACACACACACACACACTCCTTCAAGAAAATAAATGATTGAGCATGAAGCTCAGATGTGTCTTTGAAGGCACCATGCTAGTGACCCCCAGATCCTTCTCAAGCCACAGCCGTGTGCAGACGGGAGGATGCGCGGAGGCTGCTGGGGGCTTTCCGGCAGGTGCGGGGGAGGGTCTCTCACACTGCGCATCCCGAGCCTTGTCTCCCTTCCATTTATTTCCGTGGCACTGACTGTGTGTGCAGCCAGCCGTGCAGCAGCGGAGATACCCCAGAGAAAGAGGAAACCCGTTGAGCTATTTTTCACCATTACATACTTCACTTCCTAAGAAATGAGATCCAGAGCATGCAAACAGCCAGTCTTGTAGATCATCATCTTAGGGAAAAATCACAGACCCAACACAGCACAAAGTAAATAAATAAATAAATAAATAAACCCAGAGGAGAGTCATTCTGGTGAAATTTGATACCATCACTCTGTTCTCCCAGCCTTCTATCCCTCTCTGGAAGTTTTTGTGCCTCCGAGATGTATCAGGGCTCTAATGGTGGTTGAAAAAAAATAAGTGCTAGATCTTTCTCGGTCCTCATGCCAGCTGATTTTCACCAGCAGAGGGAGATTTATCTATACGTAAGAGTAGAGAAGAACTCAGTTGAGACCAAGTCATATTTCACCTGGTTCAATGCCTATGAGCACTGATTGGTAAGTGGCGTGAATCATGAGGGTTTTATCAGCTGCCTATGCCAAGCTGCCCATCAGCCCGTGAGTTTTAGACGGAAACAGCCCTCGAGCAAGTGCCCACGTGATGTGCCCATCCCTGCCCTGCAGAGCTCACCGACTCTCTAGTGACTTGGCTTTCCATGGCCCCTTCCAGGCTCTGGGCTTTTCCTTGTTCCTTCATCAGAAAAGCTCCACATTGGATGCAGCTCTGAACGTTGAGGTCATGAGCCCTGCTCGCTGTGTCAACTCAGAGTATCAGTGGACAGTAATCCGATCTCCCCACGTCTGCCAGGGAATATAACATTTCACACAGACTGTAACAAAATCCTCCCACGACCCTGGGGCAATATCCTGAAGTTGTTTGAGGTGAAAGAAAATAACTGTCTTTTGGGCAGAAGAATTTAGACTCTTGGGTGGTAAACTTCTGTTACCTTTTGTTTCGCACCATCTGAATGTTCATTCAGATCAGTTTCAGGTGAGTAAAGGGAAGGGGTCTCATTCACCATCTCGTGAGATTTCTCTGCCCACTTTTTTTATTGGCCCTAAAGCCATGTGAGATGAGAAATGGGGGCATTCTTGGCCAAAGGCTCGCATTTCCTAGTGCATTTTAAAATGACACCAAGCCTCTCGAAAATTCACAGGGCTCTGTCCATTCTATCTGGATAGTTCTGGGGGGAAAAGGGAGCAGAACAAGCTGGGTCTGAACATCTAAGTGTCATTCCTTTGTGGATTCTAATATTCAGAAAAATGAAAAGCGGTTTTTTTTTTCCTGACAAGGACACTAATAAAGGAGGTCCCATTGCCCAAGCCACATTCCCAGTTATTTTCACTGGTTAGAACTCTCTCCCCTCCAGATGATGAAATTTCCTCCACACTTTAGCAGAATACAAGTGTTAGAGGGATGTGTAAGACTTAAGTCGCTTAAAAATGTCACATCCTTTTCTTCCCAGGCTGAAGTGACCCAGGTAGCTTGAGGGTGGGAGAGAACAGTGAAAAGGAAACACACCCAAAGACAGTGGGCCACCATTTCTCTTTCAAGCCATCATGGTACTCACTGTGACACTGAGGGATCTAGAAGGAAAATCAGTGCATTGTGATTCAAGAGATGGGGTCCAAGTCTCTTACGAGTTTTCAGAAGTCATCGTACTATTCTCAGTTCTACTCTTAAACATATGAAATAGGAAAATCATGTTTACTCTGGGTAGGTCTTGGGCTTATCAGGGGGAAGATTTGGGCAGAGACTGTTTCCCTGCTCCTGCGTGTGGACTCCCAGGACAGTTTCCAATCTTCTCTTTGGTTCACTGGGGCTGCATGGCTTCTAGCCAATGGAGTTTCATTGGAAGGATTTGGAAAGAAAAAGCTCCCATGAGTGACCGTCCATACCCATCTCCCAAATGTCAGCTGAACATAGAGTTTTCCAAGACCCAAGAGGAAGAGAGAATCACACGAGAGGTGTCGGATTCCCTGAGTCACTGGGAAGAAGACTGTGTCCCAATGAAGAACACTTGTGCTGGACTTCTACAAGAGTAATAATAAAGTTTTTTATGTTACATCACTAAAGTTTCACAGTTTATTTGTTACAGCAGCTAGTATTATACTAATCAATATAAACATCAAACAGATGAAAAAGGATGTGAAAAATCGTGCAAATTCTAAAATACTACACGGATTTAAGGGTTTCTAATGGCTTGGTTGGATAAAGCATTGGGAATAATGGCTAAAGCTATATTTAAATAACATACCATTGGCAGATATCTATTAAATTCTTACTACAGGGTGCAAATCTATAGCTTATCTAATTTATTCCATCCTGCCACTTTGAAGTACATATTTTTTTCTTTTTTTCTCATTTTTACAGTTGAAGAAACTGAGCTTTAGAGAAATCCATTCACTTGTCTGAAATCATAAAACTGCCAAGGGCTGAGGACTTTCATTAAAGTTCTATTTTTTTTTTTCTCCAAATCTGCTTTTACACTCTATTATAGTGTTCAAAATCTTAAACTTCTTCTAGAGGAAAGTCAAACTGTTTACTACCTCTGTCTCAGAAGAATAGATGTTCACATAGAACATTCTGTTCATTCCAACAGGTCTTAAAATCTTGATGTTGAAAATGACATTCTGTGAAGTGATTCTCCAAGTGTGGGCAGCTACTCTCTCACTTAAAACTATAGAGTTCAAACAATTGCGTTCTCCATCTTTTTTCTCTGTTTTCATTCAAAGAAACCCAGGACAGCCAAAGCCTTGAGTGGATGATGAAGGGTTTTGTTTTGTTTTGTTCTCCCTGTTCTGTTCTCCTCAAGCCTCAAAAGTGCACTTGCCAAAATAGTGTGATTTGAGCCATTCTTTAAATATTTTTGCCAGGTGAAGAATTGCTGGTACAGTCCATTTTGTCAGTAATGATTTTACATTTGTCACTCTTAGCAGGTAGACTGTCCATGGACTGCATACCATTTTCACATTCACTTTGGATACTATTGAGGGGTATTATTTTCATTCAAGGGCAGGCATTGGAACCAAGCAGGTTACTTCATACACATTGAAACTCTTTGGGGCTACAGCAAATGGTAGCCTTGACGTAGATCATTTCAGATGCAAGTCTCCTCTAACAAAAATCCACTCATTATATAGGGAAAGAATAAGAGGACTTAACTCTTTTCATCTGGATTGGAGACCCAAGTCCCAACACTTAGTCCACAGGTAGTTGTAGATGTCTTCTGCAGATTTGAGAATTCTGGTTTGGTTAAACTTTCTGCTGTTCAGATAAAAAACAGCAGCAATTTTCTGCTTGAATTTCTCTGTGACTAAATCCATTGATCATCCTTTCTCTCTGTGAGTGAGAAGTGTGTTTTCTCCTTAATAACTCCTATCCTTCTCCCTGGATTTTTTTTCCCCTTCGCTTGTTTGTGTTGTGTTGGTCAGTCCTACGCGCTATTCCTCCGAGAGACAGAGAGCACGCAAAATTGAAGTTATTTTATGCTTGGGCTCCCTCGGTCCCAATTTTCAAATCTTCATGTCATTTTCACACATCAGTGTCATGTGGTGAATGTTATGGAAATTTCAGTGGGGTCCTTGGGAGGCAATTTATACACGAGTCCCTCCCCCCGACCACCGTCCTGCTGCAATTCCTGTCTTTTCTAAGAATAAGTGGATCTATAATTAATGTGGATTTTAAAATATAACAGCATTCAGAATTCTCATAGCAGGGTTTTCGAAGCCATGTCTTCTTTGCAGTATAAACACAAAAGCATAAATGCGCGCTAGCTCTCTCTCCTAATAAATGGGCTTGTATAAAAGGAATAAAAATTACAGTTTGTTGGCGGTAAAGAGCAACTAATTACTCAGGAAGAAGCATGTTTTTATTTTTCAAAACTGCACTGAAAATGGTTTATCATGCAATAAATTTGCTAATCACCAGTTAGGAAACACAGTGCCATCACCACCTACCCACAGCAGCTTCCTTTGAAAGTTGGTATGTTACAGTTTGGGTAGGAAATTATATCCTTTTGAAAACGAACATGACAGAAGACGTTCACTGAATAGCTTAAAACTCCTCAGCAGTCAGAATTCAAACTGCATAAACAAGAGTGTGGCTAATGGTGCCAAAAGACAGCAACCATTGACCTTGGCTTTGCTTGGTGAGCAGACCATGCCTGACCCCTTCTCATGAAGATAATTTTTCATTTCCTTTTGTTCATTCCCTTTTAACAATCAAAGTGGAAGACTTCCAACTGAAGAACACAAGTTTAGCCCTATTTTTTCACTCTCCTCCAAAACCCCGTTTTCCTCAGCCCCTTGACATCCGTCTGATAAATTGTTGATTTTGGACAGATTTGCATTGGGTTTTTCCCAAAGAACCTGAAGAATCATGTATGACCCAGAATTGTAGGACTCCAGCTTGATGAGCTTAAACCCACACAAACTAATAACAGGTCCAGCTTATCTTTGCTACTGGCCCACTCTCTTGTTTCGAAGGTCCTAGGCTATATCTTTTGCATGGTCCTCCCCAGAAAGGACTTCCATAACCATCCTCATCAATGATGTTTGTTGTCCACCTTGACCTCCAACAGAAACTCTTGCCCATTACTGTCAAATTTTCTTCTTAGACTTCTTAATATCAAAAATAATCTAATTTGTGTTTATTGATGTATTATCTGGTTCCCCACTAGAAGGTAAGTTCTATGGAAGAGGAAACCTTCTGTTTTGATTATCTCTGTATCACCAGTTCTTGGAAGAACATCTGGCACAGAGTAGTTTTCAATTTGTAATGAAGAAATGAATGAATAAATGGATGAACATTTTGGCTTTTTTTTCTTTTTTTGAACATTTTGGTTTTTATATCTACCTCACAGTGCAAAGCATTCATTAACCTTGACTTAGCTAACCACAACCCCTAAAACATATGGTTGGTTATCTAGAGGTAATGCAGCTTTAGGTGTGAAAGTCTGGAGGAGGCATTTGTTTAAGCTTTACTTTTTACTCGATGGAATAGCCAATTGGTCAATTTTCCTTTCTTTAGAGAGAATGAATTCTTGGGAAACTTGTAACTAGGGCCTGATTGCAGACCAGGTCCCCAGTTCACCATCCCTGGTTCCCAGTGACCTTATGTCAAAGAAGACACTTGCAGGTCAAGAGACTCCAGGGGTGGCTCTCCTGCCCCTGGCCTCACTCAGTGACATCTCCAATCGGCATCTTTCTTAGGAGCTGGGCAACTTTGAGCAACTCAGTTTCTTGGAAGCACAGTTATCTCATCTAGAATCACCATCATAATCCCTACCTCACCTTGTTATTAGAATTAAATGAAAAGAGTGTGTTAACTCCATTTTGTAAAGTATTGAGAGCCATACAAATATTTTGACCAACTTGATACAGAAGAAAAGGACAAGGATAAATTAAAAATTGAAAGACTATGCTTTTATGTAGCAATTTGTTGTCCCTTTTGTGCTGTAGAAAAGTCACCATCTTATAGACCAATAAAGTGAGGACTAGAGAAGCTGTGTCATGCTTAGTGTCATAGGTAATGACATCAATCTATGCATCCAGAGAAGGCGCCAGATCTGTAGATGATCAGTGGCAGGATTTTGTTTCCAGATCAGTGCAGTGATTCCTGAGTCTCCTTCAAGAAGAGTAATCGTTGGGGGCAATGTGTTGTGAAAGCCATGCTGTGGTTGGGTTTGGGATCTAAGTTTTTTTTTTTTTTTTTTCTTTAAGATTTTATTTATTTATTTGAAAGAGAGAGGGAGCAGAGGGAGGGGTAGAGAGAGAATCTCAAGCAGTCTCTGAGCTGAGTGTGGAGCCCAACATGGGGCTCAATCTCACGACTCTGGGATCATGACCTGAGCTGAAACCAAGAGTCAGATGCCTAACTGACTGAGCCACCCAGGTACCCCTGAGATTTTATCAGGCAATTTACCAGGTGTGACCTGACATGGCCAGATCTGAGGGTAAGCACAAATTCTAGGTCCAGAAGAAAGGTATCAGGAATAAAGCTAAGTTCAAGGGGAGAACTTGGATCAAGGATGGCAAATCAAGCAAAAAGACCAGAATCTGGGAAAAGACATTTCTGGAAAGAGAGGCAGATGGTATCATAGGATTAAATCAAGAGGCTCCAGAACTTGAGATAGTCCTGAGATGCCCAAATATTCAGGTTGGGGTATGGTAGGCTGTATAATGAATAAGTGGCCCAGGCTGATCCAAAGATACAGGGGCAAAGATAAAACTATGCTTTCCCATAGGTTCTTCTATAAAGACAGGAGCCTTTTATGAGCTTGAGGGGTTTCTCAAACAGTTATGGAAGGGGAAGTAGCAAAGACACACTCTTTGACCTCAGTATTGCCCAAATCCAAGCGTAGACTTACCCAGAGTGGATGTGATGTCTATGGACATAACCTACAAAAGGTAAATCATTTGAGGAAACACTAAGGAAAGTTAGGAAGTTTCTTTACTGCAGGACTTCTCAGAGCCTTTACTAGTTATTTAATGCTAGTTTAATAATTATTAAGTGGATGTTAAACAGGCTGTTTGAACTTTGAAAAGTAGTCCACAAAGGATTCCAAGAAGAGTATGTGGTATTTCCTAAATATGCTTCAACACAGAACACGCATAATTTTCTGGAACATTTCAATGGAGCAGAATATAGTTTGCTTGCATTGGTTTTGGTAACCAGTGACCCTGATTTAGGTAACTTGTTTTGTATACAGCCAATGAAATAGCACTGTGTTTTATTTTACTTTTTTCTTTTTCAAAGATTTTATTTATCTTCCTAACTAATTTTGTCATTACTGTCACCAGGCTCTAGGCCATTTAACCCTTCGATTCATCGTCTCTCTGTGACATACAGGCAGGTTTACAGTGACAAGGAAAAGCAGGATAGTGAGAGAACCATGACTCAGCGTGAACACAGATGTATTGATCTACTTAGAGTCATTCTGGAATATTTCTCTTTCCTGTTCACTTATATACCCAGAGACATCTTTACGGTCCAATGATTGAAACCTGGTTAGAATGTGATAAATTCTTTGGATTTTATGGGATCAAAGAGGCTTCCTACTCATTAAAGTTCTAGTAGTAATATTCTTCCTCAAGTCTGTTTTCAAATTTAGAAGCCCAGGGGAATGGAGTTTACCAAAAGTCTATCATTTAGAGAATACTTAAGCCACATTACATTATGCCAGCTTGAGCCTTCTCATTGCTTCCACTTTGATTCCCTTCCCATGTAATTATTGCTTTGAGAACAAGGAGCTGGCTTTTTCCTTCCTTCTCAATTCAGTGCAAAAAGATGGAATTCATCCTTTTTCATGAAATCAGAACTATACATTCTGAACCCCTAATCGAGAATGCCGCTGTCTTGACTACAGGATAGTCTCTCCAGTTTCTCAAGAAAGTGTTCTCACTTGTAAAATGGCAGCCATGCCTCTTACCTACAACATGGATAAAATGAATAATGAAAATAAATGAACAAAATGTGTGCTTTCATTTAGACTTGTCTTTAAGTAGTCTGCAAAACTAATGGAGGCTTCAAATGAGCGTCTACCCAGATCAGTGATAAGTAAATATGATGGGGCACAGAATAGTGTGGGATTTAAGTGGAACAGACCTGAATTCTGATTTCCTAGGTTTACCTTTTGCCCCCATGAGATTTTGCACATGCCCGTTAACCTCTCTGTGCCTCAGTTTCCTCTTCTATAAAATGAAGTTAAAGTCATAATTCCTATCTCCTAAAGTGATTGTAAGGTTTAAAGATGATCCATGCGAAGCGATTAGGGACACTTAAAACATTCAATGATATTACCTAATATCTTGACCACTTTTACTGATAAATTTCACCTCCTATTTTTTTTCTGCCAGAAGTTTATAAAATCCAAACATGTAGAAATGTGTACATAGCTCCCTCGAACATTAAAATATTTATGCTGTTGTTGTTGTTAGAGAACAGATGTACAGATACATTTTTTTTGCTCTAACCTAAGTGTGAATTAACTCAATAAATGGATTCATTAATTCAACTTCTAATTTTGGATCCTTTGCAAACAAGTAGAATATCTTGTGACTGTGACCTATTCATCTTTTTTCTTTCTTTCTTTCTTTTTTTTTTTCTCTTCTTTTGTTTTTCTATGATGGGTTACAAATCAGGACAAATGTAGTAGGTGTCAGAAATAATTTACCTACATGGGTGTAATTGATTTGGACAAACGTATGAGAAACATATCTCTTTTTCCACATGGAAGGACCACCACCAGGTCCTACTTCTTTCCAGCTGGAAGGGCTCATGAGCTGCTAGCTTTGCAAGCTCAGCTTGACATTTCCACTTCCAGGCCAGCTAGTAGTCACTGACAATAAACCTAATGAGAGGAAGAGGTGGAGTGCAGAGGAAAGAGGCCAGTGCAGGCAATGAGGAAGGAGATAGGACCGAAGGAAGAAAAGGAAATAATGAGCCTTAATACCCTTGACATTGAAGTGCCTGCTAAAGGCACAGTGCAGTGCAGCTGACGACCCCTTTTCCAGAGGCAGTACATGTCACTCTCCTTGCCCTGAATCTAGCTTCCGGCTACACAATAAACCAGGGAGTCCAATGTGTACCTTCAGGGCCCTGCAAAATTCTTCATATCACAGAAAGCCACAAGGCAGGATTTCATTCTGAAGGAATCAACCAGGGAACTTAAATATCTCTGATTATGTAAAAGTGGGGTCTATGTGCTCACTGCCTGAGGTGGTGTGCTTCAAGCATGGCTACATCTGTAAGAAGACAGAAAGTTATAGGCACAGATGTAATTATACAAGTATGACTGTAGACCCAAATATTTATCTATCTTCTATCTATCTTCTATCTGTTCATACATGCATGCATGCATGCATGCATCCATCCATCCATTTATCCATCCATCTATCCATCCATCCCTCCCTCCCTTCATCCAACCACCCACCCCCCATTTATCCATCCATCTATACATCCCTCCTTCCATTTATCCATCTATCCATCCATCCCTCCTTCCCTCCCTCCATCCATCTACCTATTCCTCTGTTTACCCATCCATCTACCCATCCTTCTCTCCCTCCCTCCATCCATCCACCCACCCCTCCATTGATCCATCCATCAATCCATCCATCCATCCATCCATCCATCCATCCACCATCCATCATCTATCATCTCTTTTCTTTGCACCACCTTAGCATTGAGCTTTTTTTTAGTTTCTGCAATAAAGGACTCAGGTGTGGCTGAACACAACCAGCTAGTGTGGCCCACCCACCCAAGTTGGATGCTTGCTTTAATGTTATTCTTAGTGCTCTCTTTTCTGTGCAGCGTTGGATCTTTAAAAAAAGAGTATTTTCCTGGGCTTTGCTTTTTGCCTGTTCAATGAGTGCGGGAGAAAGGGCTGGCATGACAACCCCTTGAGGCTGAGTCCTGTTGATTAGGGGATGGATTTTGAGCAAGCAGCTGTACTTGCACGCCCCCCTCCCTGACCCTTGCCAGTATCCCTCACCCACGACCTGGAGGGACTGTCTCTGGGGGAAGCAAGGTCAGGCTCTGTGTCCATCAGGCTGTGCTTCTACTAGCTGTGTGATGGAGCATTTTCTGATGTTGACACCATGCAGTGGGAGTTGGATGGAAGCTAGTTTCTTGTTTCACATTGAGCTGTCATCCAAAAGGGCCTGCTGCTTATCCTGGGCTTCACAGTCCTTCCAGGCCATGTTGACATTCTCAGCCTGCTGCTCTGGCCGCCACATCTGCTGCTATAACTTGTGAACTTGGGGCACTTTCCTCTGAGCTAAAGTCTGGAGAATATTATTTTCTGAACTAAGAATCTAGGTCCATGAGCATTTTCTTTCCTAATGCATAATTTTCCCAAACAGTCACATGTATTTCTTTCCCTGCTCCTCATACTCCCTTTGACATTAAAATAAAACATAATAATTAAATGGACTGGAACACTTCAAATGATTTGATTGACAGGCACAATGACTGTTGACAGAAGCAACTTGGAAAACTTTACTTTCTCTTTAAATTGTACTCAACTGGTTTTGCCTCATAGCCCCAGTCATGTGGGTTTCTGTATTGGCAGATGGTCCAAATAATTCCACTCCAAGGTGAATAGTACCAGAGGACATGACATATTCATTAACAATTAAAGTTCAAATGCAAGTGTTGGTGGTCTTTTCAGTAACTAGATATGTTTTCAAACATTAATTCTTTCATGAGAATCTTTTGTAACATGTACCTACTTTTTATTGTAATTCTAGAATGACTAATCTAATCAAAACGTACATAAGTTTGGGAATCCCCAAGTTGCCTTGATGGTTCATGGGGCCAAAATAATACTGCATTTGAAATTAACATTATTTTAAAAAATCCATGTAATATAGTTACTCTTAGTGGCAAAGTATTAATGAGAAAACACTCAGCTGAGTGTTTTGAGAGCAGAGTAACAACATGTGGAAATTTAGCAGATAATTAATTGCATTAGGCGGAAAAATTATATGCCTATAGACTAAGTACCGGGTCCAGTTTGGTCAGCTAAGAAATTAAAGCTAACAAAGGATTTTCTTTAGTTCCATAATGCTCTGCTCAGTCATCTGAGACCAACCAGACTCTTGCCTTCAAGAGTAGTTGTGAAGAATGTGAGCTTGTCCTATGTAGTTGTGAAGAATGTGAGCTTGTCCTGCCTAGCGGGACCAATGTCAGCTTTGTTCAAATTCCCCTAAACTAGCCTGATTACCTTGAAGCAGGACGGTCCTGGACTCCCAGCCCCCAGTGCTCTTTGTGAAGGTTCGAGCTATAAATCCTACACAATCATTGTGATTTTGTTCCTTTTTTCCCTATCTTTTCACTGCTTCTGATTAGCTCCCGTGCCAATCATTACCTCTTGTTCATATTCTCACATCTCTTTCTCTCCCTCATAATTACTTGCAATTACCCATTAAAATATGAACTTATATCAGTTCCTAAAGAGAACTTTGCAAGAGTAACTTGTTCGCTGCAAGGGTGCTTGTTGGTGGGATGGAGATGAGGAAGCATGGTTGGCTTGGCCTTCCCTACACAATTCCCCCAGCCTGTTACTCATCGTGGGGATGAGCATTTCACATGATGTACATCAATTACTTTGGCTTATTTATTAAAAAGTGTTTGACTTTCAGTTGCTATGTGTGAATACACTTTTCACATGAGCTTGAGATTTACAACTCTATGAGATGATGCAATTATTATTACTGCTTTACTGATTAAAAAAACAACTGAAAGCAGACAAAATAAGCCACTTTTCCAAAAACGTGTTGAAAGTTAGTGCTTAAATCTGAGGTGGAGCCCAAGAACACAAATCGAATCTAAAATACCAGAGCAGGGTGCCTGGGTGGCTCAGATGGTTAAGCGTCTGCCTTCGGCTCAGGTCACAATCACAGGGTCCTGGAATTGAGTCCTGCATTGGGCTCCCTGCTTCTCCCTCTGCCTCTGTCTCTCTCTCTGTCTCTTATGAATAAATAAATAAAATCTTTAAAAAATAAAATAAAATAAAATAAAATAAAATAAAATAAAATACCAGAGCAGCTTGGCAATATCCAGACATTAACCTTGGTAAATAGAAAGCATACAAAAAGCAAATAATTAAAAGACCTTTTTGGGGCATCTGGCTGGCTCAGTTGGGGGAGCATCAGACTCTTCATCTCAGGGTTGTGAGTTTGAGCCCCACGTTGGGTGTAGAGATTAGTTAAAAAATAAATAAATAAACTTAAAAAAAAATGAACATGGGGGAGAAAAGAGAGGTAAACCTGAAATCAGAATCTTAACTATAGAGAACAAACTGAGATTTACTGGAGGGGAGGTGGGTGGGGGGTGGGCTAGATGGGGGATGGACATTAAGGAGGACACTTGTGATGAGCACTGGGTGTTGTGTGTAAGTGACGAATCACTAAATTCTACACCTGAAACTAATATTACACAATGTTAACTAACTGGAATTTAAATAAAAATTGGGAGAAAAAAATAACTTTAAAAAATAATAAAATTAGGGGTGCCTGGGTGGCACAGTCAGTTAAGTGTCTGACTCTTGGTTTCAGCTCAGGTCATGGCCTCAAGGTCATGAGACGGAGCCCTGTGTCAGGCTCCACGCTCCTCGGGGAGTCTGCTTGAGATTCTCTCTCTCCCTCTCCCTCTACCCCTCCCCCTGCTCCTGCTGTCTCTGTCGCTCTAAAATAAATAAATTAAATTAAATTAAAGACCTTTTCTTCTGGGTGTAACAACAAAATCGAACAATTGTATGTCTGTGGCTGTATGGTAACTCATCAGCTCATTTAATGCTCTCATCATCAGCAAAGGGAATATTTGCCTTTAATTTTTCCAAGTAATAAATCTCAGAGAGGTTAAGTTGCTGAAGATCACATAGCTAGTAGGCTGGTGGATGGAGCTGGACTTTGCTGTTAGAACAAAATATTTACTCTTCTTTGTTCCACTCTGTTGCTACAGGGCACAGACAAGCCCCACCTTAAGCTCAGTCAACAGCGCAAGTGATGAACTAACCTGCCCATTCTGTTCCAGTATTGCTTAGGGCGCCTCTTTATCGATGAGAGGCTGAAAGTATGAAAACGGACATCCATCACCAGGGACACAGAGTATCCAGTTCATTCTGCCCTTCTGAATAACACATCCAAGATTAGGTTCTATGCATCACAGACAACCATGTATGCGTTCTTTATATTTCACTGGTTATATTTTTACATTTTCTGATCCTTTAAATATTTATGCATTAGTAGGGACAGAATTCAAAACTTGGAGACTCCCATCACTCTCCAACACTCTCCAGAGGGAACCAGTGTCATCAGTTCATGGTGTATTATTTCCAGAAATATCCAGTGTATATGCGGGCATACAGGAATAAATACATTGTTTCATACCCAATGACTGTCTACTTGGAGATCATCCTGCAACAATTCATGAATGAGCTGCCTCATTCATTTTAGCAGCTGCTTTATATTACACTGTTTCCCTCTACCTTGACTTATTGAACTAGATCCATTTTGATAGGCATTTAAGTTGTTTCCAATATCACAGTCTGCTGCAGTGAACATTCTCATACATACTTCTTTGCACACAAATGTCGCAACATCTGCATGATGGATTGCCAAAAGTGGAATCATTGGGTAACAGAGCCTGCAAGTTTAAATTTTTAACAGATATTGCTAAAACTATCCCTCCCCACTGCCCCAACTCCAACATGGGGTGATTTTGACTGAATTTTTTTGACTTTGATAACCTGAAAGGTAGAAAATAATATCTCGTTGTAGTTTTAATTTGTACTTATTTTAATGTGAGATCAAGCATGTTTTCTTTTTAAGTACTGTGTATTTAAGACCCTTTTGTGTTTCCTTTTTCTGTGAACTCTGATTATACTCGTTTCTACTCTTCTTTTTTTTTTTTTTTTTTCGTTTCCACTCTTCTATAGGCTTAATGGTCTTTTTCTTATTGATTTGTAGGATTATTTTCTATACTAATGAAGTGATTGTTTTGTCAAATGTGTTTCAAATACTTTTTCCCAGTGGGCAATTTGGCTTTGCTTTTGCTGTTGTGTTATGCGTCAGATTTTTATACGCATTATTACTAATCCTCAAGAACCCTGCAGGGCAGGTTTTATCATTCTCGTGGATGGTTGGGGAAACTGCAGATCAGAAATGGTTAAAGACTTTCTCAATACTACCTTATGAGTTAGTAAGTAGGGGCCAGAAAGAACTGGGTACAGATCTCTGTGACTTGAAAGCCAATATTCTTCAAGCCATATCATACCATATCTCTGGAGGACATCGTCATCCTCACCATAACATGAAGCTAAGCAAATCCTCTAGGTTCATGTTGCTTAGCTGGTGTGAATCTTGTGATTTAGCCTTCAGTGATTGAGTTGTAGATTTCAACTTCATTGACTGGGCAGGTGCACAGCTAAGTGCAGAGTCTAAAAGTGTATTTGTCTGACCCCTTCTCCAAATGTGATCTCACTTCTGGGCCTTTGCACATGCTTTTTCTATGGCTGGGTTTGCATTCCTCTGTCCCCATCTTGTCACTACTCAGTCCAAGTTCTTTTACTCTGGAAGCCTTCCATAACTGCACCAGAAGAAGCAAGTCTATGTCCTTCCTCCATTAGGGCACTAACTGGACCGTGTTCTATTGCTCAGGATGGAGGAACCTTTCTATCCCTCTAGCCTCTAAGCTTCAGAGACAGGGACTGTGTCATGAACATCACTGTGTCCCCATCTCCTAAAGCAAGACCTGACAGATCATGGACCTTCAGTGCCTCCTTGTAAAATGAATGAAGAGATGAATATATCACATGATGATTAAGACCGTAGGTCTTAGAGCTGAAGACCTTGAGTTTGAATCCTCCTCCCCCACTGACAAGGAGGATGACCACAGGTCATTACCAATTCCCTCAACTTCAAATTCTTTGTTGCCAAAATGATAAAAAAAAAAAATACACTGCCTACTTCATAGACTGAGCTTGAGGAATATGTTAGATAATCCTTGCTAGAGAGCTGTGATGACAGTGAGTAGAATGATTATTTCATTAGCCTGAAGCTCATTATCAGGAAGGAAAGTCAGAAGAACAAAGGTCTAATCACAGCTTCGCCCTAAACTGGCTTTTTTTTTTTTTTCTAGTTACTCAATTCTTTTTTTTTCTTTAAATTTTTTATTGTTCTGTTAATCACCATACATTACATCATTAGTTTTTGATGTAGTGTTCCATGATTCATTGTTTGTGCATAACACCCAGTGCTCCATGCAGAACATGCCCTCTTTCACACCCATCACCAGGCTAACCCATCCTCCCACCCCCCTCCCCTCTAGAACCCTCAGTTTGTTTCTCAGAGTCCATCGTCTCTCATGGTTCGTCTCCCCCTCCAATCCCCCCCCCTTCATTCTTCCCCTCCTGCTATCTTCTTCTTCTTTTTTTTTTTTCTTAACATATGTCGCATTATTTGTTTCAGAGGTACAGATCTGTGATTCAACAGTCTTGCACAATTCACAGCACTCACCATAGCACATACCCTCCCCAATGTCTATCACCCAGCCACCCC